>NC_073384.1:24131190-24226190 GCF_028641065.1 Leucoraja erinaceus
GCCAATTAAATTCACCGGTCAGCATCGGCTACAACCTACGAGAACCTATGAGAACTTTTAACCTCCTGGCAACCCACTAGGACCTCCTGGCGACCCACCTACGGCACGAGAATTCTCTCTGCTCTCCATGGCTGCTTCATTCCAGTCCCAATAATGATGCTGCGACTAGTTCCCAGAATGCAGGAACTCCTCACGACCTTGAAGGCGACTCCCCGGCAACCACCCACGAACATGTGGCGACCATGTGGCGACTGCATAGTCTACTGCAGTCGCTTAAAAAGTCGCCTCGGATACAGGCCCATTAGAAGTTCATGACAAAAAAGGCCGAAGTCAGCATAGCTTGGTGAAGAGGAGGTCTTGCCTGACAAATTTGCTGGAATTCTTTGAAGAAGTAAATAGCAGGACAGACAAAGGAGAGTCAGTAGATGTTATTTACCTAGATTTTCAGAAAACCTTTGATAAGATGCCACATGGGAGGGTGCTAAGGAAGATGAGAGGCTCAGGAGCGGTTGGAACGGCTGGTGCAGCGTCCGGGTGGTAAGTTTAAAAATGGAGTGCGGGCTTTGTTCCAGAGGCCCAGGAGCGGTTGGAGCGGCTGGTGCAGTGTCCGGGCGGTTAGTTTAAAAATGGAGCGCGGGGCTTTGTTCCACAGAGGACCAGGAGTGGTTGGAGCGCCCACTCTGCAACGTTACATCACACTGGTGGTCTGGAGGAAGCCGCTGATTGGTGGAAGTGGACTAGAGGAAGCAGCTGATTGGGAGTAACCCTAGGTTGTATTTCTGCTTTCAGTTCGTACTTTTTAGGTAAGGGTTCAGTGAGTTCAGTGTCGGTGAGTTAAGGGTCGGTGAGTTAAGGGTACAGTGACATAAGGGTACACTGAGTTAAGGGTACAGTGCTTTTTAGTAAAGGTATAGTTTAAAGGATTAAGATTTTTTATAGTGGGAGTGAGTTGATTTAATTTGGGGGTAAGACATGTCAGTTGAGATCGGCCCCATGGATTGCTCATCCTGCAACATGTGGGAGATCAGGGATATTGTTGGTGTGTCCCTGGTGACTACGTGTGCAGGAAGTGTGTCCAGCTGCAGCTCCTGGCAGACCGCATTGAACGTATTGAGCTGCGGTTGTATTCATACTGGAGCATCCACGATGCTGAGAAAGTCGTGAATAGCACGTGCAGTGAGTTGGCCCCACTGCAGGTAAAAGTTAAGCAGACAGAAAGGGAACGGGTGGCCACTAGCCAGCGTAGCAGTAGGCAGGTCGTGCAGGAGTTCCCTGCTATCATCTCCCTCCGAAACAGATATACCATTTTGGATACTGTTGGGGGAGATGGCTCATCAGGGGAAGGCAGCAGCAGCCAAGTTCATGGCACCATCGGTGGCTCTGCAGCACAGGGGGGGAGGAAAAAGAGTGGAAGGGCTATAGTAATAGGGGATTCATTTGTAAGGGGAATAGATAGGCGTTTCTGCGGCCGCAAACGAGACTCCAGGATGGTATGTTGCCTCCCTGGTGCAAGGGTCAGGGATGTCTCTGAATGGCTGCAGAACATTCTGGAGGGGGAGGGTGAACAGCCAGTTGTCGTGGTGCACATTGGCACCAACGATATAGGTAAAAAACGGGATGAGGTCCTACAAGGTGAATTTAGGAAGCTAGGAGATAAACTTAAAAGTA
This sequence comes from Leucoraja erinaceus, assembly GCF_028641065.1. Lineage (NCBI taxonomy): Eukaryota > Metazoa > Chordata > Chondrichthyes > Rajiformes > Rajidae > Leucoraja > Leucoraja erinaceus. The sequence continues at coordinate 24,132,859 of NC_073384.1, forward strand.
GGACCTCAAAGGTAATAATCTCTGGATTACTACTAGTGCACGTGCGAGTAGAAATAGGAAGATATTTCAGATGAATACGTGGCTTGAAAAATGGTGCAAGGGGGAGGGATTCAAATTACTAGGGCATTAGAACCAGTTCTGGGGGAGGTGGGACCAGTACAAACAGGATGGTCTGCACCTGGGTTGGAATGGAACCAATTTCCTTGGGGAAGTGTTTGCTAGTGTTGTCGGGGTGCATGAGCAGAGAGACAGAGGGGTGTAAAATGAGGGTAGAAGCAATAGGTAGCAAGGTGAAAAGTAAAAGTGGCACGCAGACAAATCCAGGGCAAAAATCAAAAAGGGCCACCTTTCAACATAATTGAATAAGGGGTAAGAGTGTTGTAAAAACAAACCTGAAGGCTTTGTGTCTCAATGCAAGGAGCCTTTGTAATAAGGTGGATGAGTTGAATGTGCAGATAGTTTTTAATGAATATGATATAGTTGGGATCACGGAGACATGGCTCCTGGGTGACCAAGGCTGGAGCTGAACATCCAGGGATTATCAATATTCAGGAGGGATAGACAGAAAGGAAAAGGAGGTGGGGTAGCGTTGCTGGTCAGAGAGGAGATTAACGCAATAGAATGGAAGAACATTAGCTTGGAGGATGTGTAATCGATATGAGTAGAGCTGCGAATCACTAAGGGACAGAAAACGCTAGTGGGAGTTGTGTACAGGCCACCTAACAGTAGTAGTGGAGTTGGGGATGGCATCAAACAGCAAATTAGAAATGCGTGCAACAAAGGTAAAACAGTTATAATGGGTGACATCAATCTACATATAGATTGGGTGAATCAAATTGGCAGGGGTGCTGAGGAAGAGGATTTCTTGGAATGTATGCAGGATAGTTTTCTAAACCAACATGTAGAGGAACCAACGAGAGAGCAAGCTATTCTAGACTGGGTATTGAGTAAGGAGGAAGGGTTAGCTAGCAGTCTTGTTGTGCGTGGCCCCTTGGGCAAGAGTGACCATAATATGGTTGAGTTCTTCATTAGAATGGAGAGTGACATAGTTAATTCAGAAACAAGGGTTCGAACTTAAAGAAAGGTAACTTTGAGGGTATGAGATGTGAATTGACCAAGATAGACTGGCAATTGATTCTTAAAGGGTTGATGGTGGATATGCAATGGAAAGCATTTAAAGACCGCATGGATGAACTACAACAATTGGTCATCCCAGTTTGGCAAAATAATAAATCAGGGAAGGTAGTGCATCCGTGGATAACAAGGGAAATCAGGGATAATATCAAAACAAAAGATGAAGCATACAAATTAGCCAGAAAAAGCAGCCTACCAGAGGACTGGGAGAAATTCAGAGTCCAGCAGAGGAGGACAAAGGGCTTAATTAGCAAAGGGAAAATAGATTATGAAACAAAACTGGCAGGGAACATAAAAACTGACTGCAAAAGCTTTTATAGATATGTGAAGAGAAAAAGATTAGTTAAAACAAATGTAGGTCCCTTTAATCTGCCGGAAATAGCAGGGGACCGGGGGTCAAATGAGATGGAGGAACTGAGTGAAATCCAGGTTAGTCGGGAAGTGGTGCTAGGTAAATTGAATGGATTAAAGGCCGATAAATCCCTATGGCCAGATAGGCTGTGTCCAAGAGTACTTAAGGAAGTAGCCCCAGAAATAGTGGATGCATTAGTGATAATTTTTCATAACTCTTTAGATTCTGGAGTAGTTCCTGAGTATTGGAGGGTAGCTGATGTAAACCCACTTTTTAAAAAGGGAGGGAGAGAGAAAACGGGGAATTACAGACCAGATAGTCTAACATCTCTAGTGGATAAAATGCTAGAGTCAGTTATTAAAGATGGGATAGCAGCACATTTGGAAAGTGGTGAAATAATTGGACAAAGTCAACATGGATTTATGAAAGGTAAATCATGTCTGACGAATCGACTAAAACCAAGTATTGTTTGCCATGCCACTCAAAGATGTTGGCTGCTACTGTAGACCAGGGTAAGTCCAGAGTGGGATGTGGGAGAAGTGGTTGTTTCTATTGGTGCTGGGTCAGGTTATTGCAGATCAGGCAGGCAGCAACTTCCTCGAGAATGTAGTCAGCCATGTCAGGAAAGCAGAAAAGCATACCTTTTGCATGTTGGAGGGTTATGTCTGCAGCGTGATGGTCCCCATGGACAATGTCGAAGTATTTGCTGTGAAAAGACTTTGGGATGACTGCCTTCTGTCCTTTCATTATGATGCCGTCCTGATAGAGGATTCTTCAGGATAAGATTTACTCCCATTTGGAAGAGAATAAATTAATTAGGGACAGTCAGCATGGCAGATCGTGTCTTTCTAACTTGATCCAAGTTTTTTGAGGAAGTGACTAAGGTATTCGATGAGAGTAAAAGGTAGTTGATGTTGTCTACATGGATTTTATTAAGGCATTTGATAAAGTCCCTCATGGTAGGCTTATATAGAAAAATGAGATGTGCACGATTAACAGTGACATGGTCATATGGATTCAGAACTGGCTTATGGTCAAAGACCATGTGGTGAAAGAACAATATTCAGGATACAGTTGTTGAGCTCTGCAGGGTTCTGTGTAGAAATCTCTGCTGTTTGTGATATATATATATAAATGAATTGGCTGTAAACATGAAAGGCTTTGCAATTGACACCAATATTGGTGGGGTCAAGGGCTGTGAGGAAGGCTGTCAAAGTATGCAGCAGGATTTAGATCAGCTGTTGAAAAGGGTGGAAAAACAGCAGATGTAGTCTTATCTGATTAAATATGAGGTGTGGTTCTTCGGAAGGTCAAATGTAAGAGGAAAATATACAATTAATGGCATGACTCTCAACAGCATTGATGTACAGAGGGATTTTAGGATTAATAACTCCCTGAAACTGACAACACAAGTAGATAAAGCAGTAAAGAAGGCATATGGTATGATTATTTTCATAGGTTGGGGTACTGAGTACAAGAGTCAGGAAGTCATGATGCAGCTATACAGGACTTTGGTTGGTCCACAATTGGCATATTGCATGCAGTTCTGGTTGTCCCATTACAGGAAGGATGTAGAGGTTTTGAAAAGGGTGCGGAGGGGATTTACCAGAATGATGTCTGGACTATGGGGTATTAACTACAGGAAAAGGTTGGACAAACTTGGATCGTTTTCACTGGAATGCTGGCGGTTACAAGGAGACCAGATAGAACGGTATAAAATACATAGGATAAACGGTCAGAAGCTTTTTTCCAGCATGGAAAATTGAAATACTAGAGGGTAAATACTTGGCTTTAAGGGGAAGAGACAGACTTTAAAGGAGATGCGCAGAACATGTTTTTTACACAGAGAGTGGTGAGTGCCCGGAACGTGCTGCCGGATGTGGTGGTTGAGGCAGAAACAATAAAGCATTTAAGAATTTTGCAAAGGCATATGAATATGTAGGGAAGGAAGGGATGTGGATTATGTACAAGCAGATAAGAATTAGTCTGGACATCATTTTCAGCACAGACATAGCGGGCCGGAGGACCTGTTGTTGTGTTTATTGTTCTATGTTTTAAATGAAGCTGAGACCAGTACGCACAGATAATATGTCTAAACATTGAAAGATTACTGTATTATGGATTCTGATCGAATGAAATGGAATATATACCTCAGAGACATAGGAATATAGGAAGTAGGTCCAGGAGCAGTCCATTCATCTCCTTAAGCCTGCTCTGCCATTAACAAGATATTAGTTAATCTTCAACCATTTTCCTACAAATGGTTTCCAGAATGCAATCAGTGTCTCAGTTTCCACTGCATTATTTTGAGACTTTGGACTCCAGTCAGGCCTCTCTGCCAGGGGAATCATCAATCTGTGCAGCCTTCAAATAATTTTGTGCAAGATCATAACAACATAACATTTTAGAATAGAAGTTGAACCTACACCATCATTCATCAAGATAGTGACTGATATTGATCTCAGTTCAATTTTCCTGCTCTATCCCCATATCTCTTGATTTGCTTAACAAGCAGAAATCTATTCATTACTGTTCTGAATGAACTCAGTGACTGAGCCTCCACAGTGCTTTGTGGTAGAGAATTCTTAAGATTCACCCCTGAGTGAGAACAAAAATTTGCTCATCTCAGTCTTATTCCAGAGTACAAATGCTACAGAGGGCTCGAGGTGTGTTTTTGATTAGGGAGAACATCGCAGCGGTACTTAGAGGGAATATTCCTAGAAGATTGTCCAGTGAGGTTACATGGGTGCAATTGAGAAATAAGAAAAGGGTTTGTGTTTTGCTCTCTTAACATTATTTACCATCAAAATTGCTTAATGCCATTGCAAATTGGCTTTAGGTGATTTCAGGATATGGACATCAAGATCCCAATCTTGTCACCTTCAATCTTCTGAACTCTACAGAACCTCAATCTCTCCTTATGTGACAGTAAAGATTCATCAGGAACAAGCTGATGAATCTTTACAGTACTCTCTCCATAGCAAGTGTATTTTTTTTAAGTCATGTCACCAAATCCTTCAGGTATGCTTTCACTAAAGCTCCATTATATCTACAGAGCGACATCTTTATTTTTTACTCTTTCAATAAAAATTATTTTAACTTTTCCCTGCCTTATTGCCTGCTTTACCTGCATGCTATCGTTCAGTAGTTTGTGTACACTACATCCAGGTCCCTTTGAACATCAGCATTTCTCAGTCCCTCATCATTTAAAAAAAATGCTGTGTTTTTCAAGGTGAATTAATTCAAGATACTTAATGTATTTAAAAATAAAAATAAACTGCAGCTGCTGGTCATCTCAAATAAAAACGTAAAATAATAGAAACACTCGGCAGATCAGACAACATCTGTGGAAAAGAGAAAATTACAACGTGTTGGAGGTCAATGGCTTTGCCTGCTCCCATTGCCGTAGAATACAGATAATTCTATAGTGATACATTCACTGTGGAGTATTTCAACAAGTTTGTTGGCAAACACTTGAAGATTAAGGAACAAAATAATCTAACGTGACATTATAAATATCCCAGTTACAGTGAATACCAATCAAAGTGATTAAATCTTAAGTTCCAAATGACAACCAACATTCTCCATCTAAAAGGATATTGCATGCAAGGTCATTTATTAAATAATGATAAACATAGAAGCATGATATTAAAAAATATGGCTTTGGAGACAGTGCAAAATGAGCAGCATTAATGCTTTCAAAACTCCAAACATCTAATGTGCTGTTCTTACAGCTAGTGAGAGTGTTTAATAGAAATCATATGCCACAATGTAATTGGATTTACATGAACCAGTTTCAATTGACACTGGCATTTAAAATCACAGGATAAAACATTTTTGCTGGTAGAACAGACAGATTGAAATAAGTTGGAAACCCAATGGAAGGATTCAGATGTTAGACATCACAAAAGTACAGCTGGCTAACTTGGTGAACTTTAGCTAAACTGCAGAAAATGGCATGGCAACAACTCAGTTCAAGATAAAAGGTTTTTACGACTTTAAGGATTCTTTCTCTTCAACCAACTTATCCATGGCCATTTATTTTCCTAAATGTGATGAAGCATCATTACTAAGACCAGGATTTGCCATCTGGAACTGAAGAAAAGTTGGCACATTTACGCCTTATCCACACTGTTCGTTTAATGGTGGTAATGTGGTGTTAGCAGGTGTGCTTGTGAATTTGTTACTGTTAGTACAGTGCAAACATTGTTTAGAACAAATTAGCACTGCAATATCAGCAAGGAAAGAAAGAATTTACATTATTACAGTACCTCAGTGTGTTCCTGAAGCTATCATAATTTAAGATACTGAGCAAGCTAAGAATGTAAATGTCTAATTAACCTGTTTTGTGATGTTGATTGAGAGATAAATCTTTGTTTTAAGATAACAAACAAAGTTTCTGTTCACCATGCCAGAAGTCTTTGTGTCTATTTAAAAGGAAAGATATAATCTTAATTTGATGCTATTTGTATCAATCTAGTATTGCTTCCAGGTTGTGCCTGACATTATGTGCTCTGTACTGGAATGTAGATTTGAAACCACAGCCGTTGACTCAGTGGTTTTATCGCTGTGACACCTTGTCAATGACTGACACATTGTCTAAGGGCCTGTCCCACTTGGGCGTCATTTGCGCGTCATTTATGCGACATCATTTACGTGTCACGACTCACAATGTGCGCATCATGACGCGCACGTGATGCCGTCATGATGGGGTGACGTAGGCAGGGTTGCGTGCAGCGCCCCAGGATTTTGGGATGTACAAAATCTTTGCGCGCCATCTGCGCCCAAGTGGGACAGGCCCTTTTCTTATCACCATATAGGAGGTTACCCAACACATCACGTACATGCCAACTCCCTGTTGAGTAATCCCATCAGTTTAATTTCCATTCTCCCTCATAATATGATCACCCTTCATTCCCTGCATATCCAAGTGTCTATCTGAAAAAGATTACTGACTGCCATACTTTTATATATTTATATGAAAACATCTTGAAACCTCCAACACTCCAGAGAAAACAATTCAATTCAAGACTCTCCTTCCAAGTACAGTGTTCTATACTATTTCTATATATTCTTCAAAGCCTCCACATCTTTCCTGGAATGGGGCAATCAGAACTGCGCACTATACTCCAAATGCAGTCTAAACAAAGTCCTATAAAGCTGCAAAATTGATTCCCAACATCATGCTCAATGCCACGACCGAAGAAATCAAGCATCCTATATGCCTCCTTTACTATTCTATCTACTTGTATTTCCACTTTCAAGAAGCTGTGAACTTGGAACGCAAGATTCTTCTGTACATCAATGCTGTTGATGGTCTTGCCATTAACTGTATACCTGTTCTTTACATTCGACCTCCCAAACTGCAACACTCACACTTTCTCGGATGTACAGGGAGTAGAGCAAGCAACAGGGTCCACAACCCTGAGGGGCATCACTGTTGAGGGTCGGGGGAAGGAATAGGTGGATCGAATTCTGAGTGAGGTCCGCTAGTCTGGAGGTCAAGAAGCCAGTTGCAGAGGGAGGTCGCAAGACCAATATCTGGAGTTTAGGGATGAACTTATTCGGTATTATGGTGTTGAAGCTGTAGTCAATGACTAACATCTTGTCTAGGTTTTCTTATTGTCAAGATTAACCAGAGCTGAATGTAGTGCAATAGAGATGGCATCCTCCAAATACCTCTTTTTCCTGCACGCAAATTGCAAGGAGTCTAGATTGGCTAGAAGACAGGTGCAGATGTGAACTAATACTAGTCTTTCAAAGCACTTCATTATGGTTAATGTTCGAGCTACTAGGCAGTAGTCATTAAGTTAGGTAATTTGAGGATTGGCACGATGGACGTTTCCTTCAGCTCAACTTTTCCATGGCGACGAAAATGCCCCATCCATTCGCTACAATAGGTTCATAAACCTCTAATACTTTCCTATCAATGTACCAAATTAGGGCACAATTTCAGAACGGGCCCAGGGATTCCATTAGTACCATCAAGCTGTGAATCAGTGTTCTCTTTTTCATAAGGTTTGAATATACTTCATGTCAGAGTTGACTAGATAACATGAACGGCATCCTCAAATTGGAATCCATCTTTGGTTATATGCCAAGTGTTGCAAATGGATATAATGACAGGCATCCAATGCAGCTGTCCTCCAGATTGGTAGAAGTTCATACTTTATATGGTGCTGGTGGACTCTGTTTAATCAACCATCCTTTACACACAGCATTCGCTATTGAATTCCTTTGAAATCAATTTAGCCAGAGCAGGCACATTCCAGTTTGTGGATGGTATAAGATGGGAATTTCAAACTGCATTAAACCACGCATAAATCAACATTGAACTTGAAATATTGAAGCTACCCCTATAAGTGCTACAAATGCAAATACCATGGTAGTCTCACATAAATGTGTTTGGCATTTATCGAGGATTGTAGACTGCAGCGCAGCAATGCTTATGGCAACAACACATCAGATGGATTCTCTTTTTTGGATCAAATACAATCAAAAAATAATTCACAATACAGGACATAATGTACAGATATATTCATTTTTTAAAATCAAATTGTCTATTTAGCCAGCTGCTTATAATTTTATTCCATGAAACTGAATTGAATGCAAAAGGTGGAAGGTTATGCTTCAAATATAGGGCATCTGGAGGTCTTTGTTACAGTATGCTGCTGGGTGCTCTAGTCTTAGGGACGTGTTGCTGTTTCACTGGCTCCTGCAAATTACCCCTGCATGTAGGTAAGTGGCAAAAAAAATTAAAGATAAAAATTAAATTAAAAAAATTAAAATTAATAGGCACAAGAGAGATGTTTAGATACAGTGCTACAGGAAATAACTGGAGGAAATAGGACTGATGGGATTGTTCTACTGGGACTCAGCATTAATCTGATGGGCTGAAAAGCCAGATTCGGTGTCAAGTCTTGTTAAGTTATTTTCTGACTATTCCTTTATTTAAAAAAATATATTTACAGTAGCATTGGACAGTCCAAAAGACATTTCCCAGGATGAATTCTGTGAAGATAGGGTTGCCTATCACAAAATCTAAAGCTGGGTATTGGTTGGGGAAGAATGAGGGATGATCTTATTGAAATTTATATTAAAGGCCGTGATTATTTGGTAAAGGTTAACTTGTTTCTTCTAGTCAGAAAGACTTAAATAAAGGAACAAAATTACAATATAAGGGGTTAGTCATTTAAAACCTGGGTGCAGAAGAATTTCTTCTCACAAAGTGATGAAAATCTGGAACCTTTCTACTCTAGGGTTGTGGAGGCTAGATCATCGAAGGTGGTAAAAAAGGTGTTAGATAAATTTCAAAAGATTGGAAAACAACTGGCAAAGAAGACATTGAGATGTGGGGCATATCAGCCATAATTATTTGGTCGCGGAGCAGGCGGAGCAGGCTTGGTAGCTGAGCGGCCTTCTGCTGTTTCTACTTTCTTTTGTTCGTGTTGTGGTTTTATGAGATGAATTGAATCGTTTTACTAAAAAGCAGGCTTTACAGTATATTAATGATGAGCTGAACAGAACACACTGCATCTGAAAGTTTTCTGACACAAATGGAGCTTAGATTTAAATTTGAGTCAATCTCCCATACCACCATATCCAGGGTATTCAGAAACTGTACAGAATTGAAACATTTATCTTCCTGCATTCACAAAGGAAATATTGATGCAACATCTGAAAACAATAATGTGATATCTTAGCATCAAAAACATGCAGATTATACAATAACTGAGATATGCAGGAAGACTACAAGTGCATTGGAACGTGAACTGGCACAAATCACTTAATAGCGCAGAGAAATGGGTAAAATAGATTCACAAGAATGTCAACCGGATGGAGAGATTGCATCTACTGGAAATATTCAACAGATTGGGATAGTTTTTTTCTGGAATAGAGAAGATTTGGATATCTTTAAACTTATCAATAATAACTTGGATAGAATAAATGTGGAAAGTATATCACAGAAGAATCCAAATCTAGTAGACATAAATACAAGACAGTCGCTGATACATCCAATGAGGAAATCAGATGTTTCTTTACCCAAAAAGCAGTTAAAATTATCTCACTACCACAGGAAGTGTTTGAGAAAAATGCTCAGACAGTTTTGAAAACAAACTAGACGAGAAAATGAGACAAAAGGGAATAGAAAGAGAGGTTGAGATGGGATAGGTAGAATAGTGGGAAATTCATGTGGAGGATAAATGTAGTAGTGTACAAACATAGCGGAATAGAATAATCTGGCTGCTGTATATTCCATATAATTCTTTCTAACAAGCATAACCCAAAGAAAAAGATCCCAAATTAATGTGGTGACTCAAACTACATAGGAAACCAGAAATAATACTTTAATGAAACACTTAAATCTACAAGCACATTGAGGAAACAAGGAACTGTAGATGTTGTTTTCAAAAAAAGACACAAACTCAGCAGGTCAGGCAGCATCTCTGGACAGCATGGATACGTGAAGTTTCAGGTCAAGACTCTTTTTCATTCTGATTGCAGTGGGGGCGGGGAAAAAGCTGGAAGAGATATGGGGGCAGGCCAAAGCCCGGCAAGTGATAGATGGATACAAACGAGGGAGATTTTGATAGCAGATGGTTGGACAAAGGCCAGAAATAATTAAAGAGTAGTGAATTGTGAAGCCAGAGGAAGGAATGTATGTGGAAGAGGGGAAATATGTCCAGGTTCAGGTGGGGCACGGAAGAAAGGGGGGAAGGAAAGTGGGGGGGGGGGGGGGGGGGGGGGGGGGGGGGGGGAGAAGCATGGAGAGAAGGTTTATTAGTTACCCACAGTTGAACAATTCAAGGCTTATACCATTGGTTTGTAAGCTACTCACGCGGAATATGAGGTGCTGTTCTTCCACTTTGACAATGGAGGAGGCACAGGCAGAAACTTCAGTATGGGAATGAGACAGTTAAAATGGTTAGCAACTGTGAGATCCATTAGGCTTTGACGGACTGTGCAAGTGTTCAGCAAAACGTCTTCAAGTCTACTCTTGGTCTCGCAGATGCAAATGAAGCCACATCGAGAATACCGGATACAGTAGACGATTAGAGGAGGTGCACCTGAACCTGTCTCACCTGGAAAGACTGCAGAGGTCCCTGGGTGAATGTGACAGAGGAGATATAGGGAGAGGTGTTGCATCTCCGGCGTTTGCAAGGAAAGTACCTGGGAAAGGGAGGATTTCTGGTGGAAAGGAATGAGTGAAACAAGGAGTTGCATAGCGAGTGGTCTCTGTGGAAGGCAGAAAGGGGATGGGAAGATGTGACTGGTGGTCGGATCATATTGGAGGTGGCAAAAACGTCAGAGAACCTGTAATGGGCCTGTCCCACTTACCGGACTTTTTCAGCGACCGCTGGCACCCGTCATAGGTCATTGCAGGCCGCCGAAAATTTTCAACATGTTGAAAATCCAGAGGCGACCAGAACAAGGTACGATTCTTTGGGCGGCTGCTCACGACCATACAGGCTTCACCCTGCGACATGTCGCCGGGGTGTCGCTTGTATGGTCGTAAGTAGTCTCCTCAGTCACCTAAAGTACCGGCAATCACCGAAAAAGTCGTGTAAGTGGGAGAGGCCCATTAGTGTGTACTGACGTGAATAGAAAATAATAAAGACACAAGCTAATTTATGATTTCATGGATTACCAGAAGCAAGAGGAAATTAGCAAATTAATTAAGTGGCCACTAACTCTGAGGAATGAAAAGTTAAAGAATTGAAATCTGTCATTTTGCAACATGCATTCCTGGACTACTAAATGAAGGAGTAATTTGGTAATTTCTCGCACTTAAAACTGCATAAAACATTTGTATGTGTGTATTCACCTCAATATGTAGCTTAAGTTCCTGAAGTCTGGAGGGCAGCTAATGTTGTACTGTTATTTAAGATTGGCAGCAAGGACAAGCCTTGGGAATTTAGGCTGATGAGCCTGATGTAAGTAGTGGGAAAGTTTTTGGAAGGGATTATGAGGAATCTACAAACATTTTGATAGGCAGGGACTGTCCGTATATAGTCAGCATGACTTTGTGGGTTGGAAATCGTGTCTGCGACTTTCTTCTTTGGAGCATTGATTGGAGCAGGGACATGGATACTGTGGACACTCACAGCAGAGGTTTCTAAAATAAGATTCTTCAAATCAGCAATCCTTCTTGAAATCTTCATCTAATTTCCTTCCTTTTCAACTCCACCACCACCCTCAGATATCTTTTTTTTCTTTGCTACCCCCTGACTTTGATTCTGATGAAGGATGTTAAAGGAACTGTTCAGGAACTGATTGACTGAACATTTTTATAAATGTTTTATGGGACTTTTATGGATTATTTCACATATCTAATGATTACAATATTTGGCAAGTGTCTAGTGCCAGCATTTGCTGCTTGTATTTCACCCTTTACCTCAAATTTCATAGAAACAAACAGAATCAACACAGGTGTGTTCTTTTTATTCCTTTGTTGTAGGACTGACACCCAGTTGAATCAAAGTTAGCTATTCCAATTTCACAACAACAATTTGAATTCATTTGGCATCCTTAAAAAAGCAAAATTTCCCAAGGCAACTTCATGAATAAACTAAAGAATGGATCTAGTTCCATGTTCAAAATCTCCTTCATCAAGCTTGCCTTGACTTCAAATGAAAGCATGGGCTAGTAATGGTGAAGACAATTTTTATAGCAATGGCAAGTCCTTTAAGATCCCTTGGAGGGGGGGGGGGGGGGGGGGGGGGGGGGGGGGGGGTTCATATGGCGCCATCTGGTGGTTGAGCCACTTATAGTTCAAACCCTCATCAGTAGAGCTGGGACGGTCAAGTGACTGAGTTTGGCGGCAGTTTGTGAGTGAAGATCGGCATCAGTCAACAACGGGTGTGTCCTACAGCAGTAGCAGGGACCTTGTTTCAGCTCTCACTTAACGCTCGTGTGTTTAACAGTTGTATTTGCCAATAAAGATAGTTTTATTCACAACGCGTGAATTACTACAGTGTACATAACTGTAAATATAAAGAAAAATAACTGAAAAATTAAAAAATAAGCCAATTAAAACCCATAAAAGCAAATAGAAATAATTATTTAAATGCCTGTAGAAACTGGATTTGAGATCCCTAACTTCTATAACAAGTTTTAAACTGATTCAATGACTCAACCAGAAATGTCAACTTCTCCACATATGCTGCCTGATCCGCTGAGTTCGTCTAGCAGCTAGTTTTTTGTGAAAGATTTCAACTTATGTCTCCGGTTCAATGCTTCAGAAAATTGGTTGCTGGCTCATATATTCCTTTGCCGATACTGCAGCTGCAAGTGATTCATGAAAAACAACCCATAAGCAGCTCATGATTCTCCAGTAGCAAAAGGTAATTATATGTTAGCCTCTCTGCATTAGACGATAGATTTTATGTGTTTACAGTGTTTTGAGAATATTGCATTTTTCAGGAAATACAGAGATATTGTAACAAGACTTTTAAGTAACTGAAGAAGGGATTACCTCATAAGCAATGTGAATAGACATCCCAAGAAGCAATGTGATGGAATATGTCTCGTCTTTGCGTTCTTGGCTACTTCTTTGCATACAGTTTTAGTGGTAACAAATGAAGTATAGAAAAGATAATTTGACCATAATTATGGAGATTGTTCCTGATATATGAGTGAGAATATCTATCCACTTTGGAGTTTCCTCACCCCTGTGCTCCTTCTTGACTTCTGCATGAGCGTAGTGGCTCCCTCGGTTGCTCATCCTCAGGTATTGGCTGTCTTCCATTTACCAAATCATACAGCATGCAGTATACTACAATTAAAGACCTTGGCATAAATCTTGTACCCCAAGGTCAACCAAGGTCTTTAGACAATACTGGCTACTAAAAACTTTGGGCAGTGTGGACTTCCCATGGCAAATCTGGGGGAGCTGCCAAGAAATATGACATTGACTACAATAAGAGTCTTCTCATGATCCATGGCAATCAGCACAGTCTTATTAATGAACAGATCCCGGTATTTCAAGACAATCGTTATGATAACATTTATTCAGTCTGCACAATTCGGAAGTGGCGGCGCCTCGCAGCAGCGGCCTCTGCAGTCTGTCCGTCTTTTTTTCTTTTTGTACTGTTAAGTGCATGTTTTGGTTGTAGTTTATATATTATTTTTAGATGCGGGGGCTGGGGGAAACTTTTAAATCTCTGCCCTGTATGGGGGACCTGACCTCTTCCCTGGCTGGTCTCCATTGTTGTTGGGGCCGAGCACCGTGGAGCGGCCTCCAACCGGAACAACCTGGGGGCTGCAGTCGCGGAGGCTGCGGACTCACCATCGTGGAGCTGGCCAGTTGCGGAGTGGGAGGAGCTGTGGTGGCGCGCAGCTGCGACCCGACTTCGGAGCTTCGGAGGCTCCAGCCACAGGCCTGGTGGATGGTAATATCGGGAGCTCGTGGGTCCCTGGTGGGCGACCGCTTTTTGGAGCTCCGGCAACGGCAACTTTTCCCGCCCGAATTGCAGGGTTGAAAACGTCCCGGAGCGGGGCCTTACATCGCCCGGCGCGGCTTTAACAGCCGCGGGACTTACCATCACTCGCCCATCGTGGCTCCAACATCAAGACCCGGAGCAGGGCCTTACATCGCCCCGCGCGGCCTTAATGGCCGTGGGACTTGCCATCGGCCGCCGGGGGTTTTAACATCGGGAGAAGAATAAAGAACAGGGGAGAGACAAGACTTTGCCTTCCATCACTGTGAGAAGGTGTTTGGAGATTCACTGTGATGGATGTTTATGTAAATTGTGTTAATTGTGTGTCTTGGTTTTTTTTCTTGTTTGTATCTGCAGAAACGTAATTTTGTTTGAACTTAGGTTCAAATGACAATAAACATTATTTTATTCTATTATATTCTATTAACAACACCCAGAAGCAGAAAGGTCAAATTTGCTTCATGCATATCAATGTAAATAAAATTATTTATCCATAAGTACATAGTTTGGCATTGCTTTCTGGCATCCTTTCTAATGCATAAGTTTATACTAATACTAATCCAAGGGACCAATTGGGGGGAGAGCTCACAGCGTGTGGAGAGTTTGACAAGTGGTAAAGTTGAGGGGAGGGCAGGAGCATTGAGAAGGAGGGGGTCAGAGATCATGCCAGTAACCCACTCACTCACCGCTGCTGCGGCGCTCCAGGTGCGTAGCCACCGCATTGCGGCCGGGGAGGTAAGCAGGTCACTCTGTGCATCGGATCACCACAGATACTCCTGCCAGTGGCCCTTCCAACATGGAATATCTAACTTGAAATCTCCAGCAATTAAGTCCTGCCACCAGTTAAATAACTTTCCACTGACTGAAGAGCTCAATTGACAACTACTGAAATAGGTACAGGGTACTCCCTGCTAACAAATGCACACTCTGTGGACATTTTAGGTGTTTGAGCAGTCTCACTCAGTTTTAGAGCTGTTTTTTGTGGTGTTCAATGCTGTCAAAATATCCATTTAAATAACAAGTAATGTGAGAATGCAGTTCACTGTGGTCCTAGTTTTCATGTAACTGGAGCTTTTGCTCCCTAATCCAAATCATAACCCTAAGGCATTTCACAAGGACCAATATTATTGGATGTATGTTTAATGCTGGGAAAATGTGCCAATGTCAATAGAAATCAGAATGCTGGTATAATTTTGCAATTGGTGCAACTTCACCTGAAAATAATGTCCAACACAATTTAGTCCAAGTAAAGGCAATCACGAATTGCTTGCCAATGAAAAGGACAGTGCTGTGCCATTTAATTTCTGGGAAAATTAAACCAAAATAAAATAATTTAACAAAAACATACCTTGTTCTTTACCTACTTAATCCTAAGGCTAAAATTGCCATTGAAATTAATGGTGTCTTAGATCCTACTCCAGGTCAGATTGATGCATAATCCACAACGGGATAAACATGGGAAATGAGGCAGGATCCTAGCAAGGTTAAAGTTGGATTCCATGTGGAGTTCAGCAGGGAGTGAACTGTCAGGTTTGTTTCTCCAACTCCATCATTAAGCCCTAGATTCACAGTATGTGCACATAACTCGAGGACCTATTTCAATGGTAGATTAAGGGCAGTTCCCTTCAGAATAACAAGTTACTACCAGCAAGATTTGGACCACTGAAATTTACAGAGCATGCAATGGATTTTTTTTTTCTCATACTCCCTTTCATACCTTAAATCTGTGGCTCCTTCTTACTTACCTCTGTACTAGGTTTAATGGATCCTTCCTATTTTACTTCGGAGTCACGCGAGTGACTACGTGAAGAAGCCCGCCATGGCGCATGCATGTCATATCACTTTCACGCTTGCGAAACGCCAGGCGGGGTGGAGCGTTCCCCTGCAGTGGTAAGTTTGAAACCGCGACCTGCAGGTAAGTGATTTACTCTGCGGTAGTGTTTGTCCCCGCGCTGTTTTACAGGGGGGGGGGGGGGGGGGGGGGGAAGCTGGACAAAATAGTGTCCACAAGTGCTGCAAGTGAAGCTGGCTGGGGAGGACCACGAAGGTGCGGGAGCCAGCAGCAGCTGAAGGCACAAGCCCCGTAAGGGATCAGCTGTGCCGATTTCTGATCCCGCGCTGGCCAGAAAACCATGGCCGGGCGGGAGACTATTCAGAATGGGGCCGTCGACTTTTGACAAGTCAATAACGGCGGGAGGCGGGGTGGAACGACGTTCCCCCGTAGCGACAATTTAAACCAGGACCTGCAGGTAAGAACTGCGGTCTTTTTGTGTTTTCCCATGCTGATTACAGGTGGAGAAGACAAGGTCTGCGACAAAGCTGGTGAGGGAGGACCGCGGAGCAGCGGGCAGCCAGCAGCAGCCAGCGGCACTCGGATCACCGATAGTGGGATCAGCTGTGCCCGATGTCGCCTCCGCACCGGCCAGATCCACGCGGCTGGGCAGTAAGGCTAGACACAAAAACAAACAAGGTCGTGGACTCAGAGGAGTCCGACTTTGAACAACCGCGGGCGGCCAGCAACCGAGAACGCTGGAGCCGGATGGAGCGGTGTATGGAGCATTTGCTCCAACATGACAGACTCCAGGAGATGGAGTCGGGTCACTGTGGGCCCTATGATAAACCCACAGCAGTACCTCTTGAAGGGCTGCACAGTGCTTCTACCTCATCAGATGTTAACAACCAATACTTACATCTTAAGCAGTATCCAGGGATATACAATAGAGTTTATACACAAGTACAGCCCTCCAGTTCAACATATACCAAACCGAATGTTCGTGCTTTCTGATAATGAAAAATCAAAAGCGCAAGCTGAACTGGAGCGGCTTTACGTAAAAGGTGTAATTGAGAAAACTCAACATGACCATTAGAATTCGTGTCCAATATATTTATCAAAAACAAAAAAGATGGTGGTTGTCGCATCATCATAGATCTGACAAAATTGAATACATTTGTACAATATATTCACTTAAAAATGGAAATCTTTGTTACTGCTAAACAATTAATTTCCAAAGGTTACTTCATGGCCAGCATCGATTTAAAAGATGCTTACTATTCAGTGCCTATACGAGGTGACCACATATGTTATTTAAAATTCAACTGGATGGGACAACTCTGACAGTATAAAGCACTGCCAAATGGGTTATCATCACCCCGAGGCTGTTCACAAAAATTTTGAAACCAGCCCTAGCGTTTCTACGGAAACGTAAACACATGGTCATGTCATATTTAGAAACATAGAAACATAGAAATTAGGTGCAGGAGTAGGCCATTCGGCCATTCGAGCCTGCACCGCCATTCAATATGACCATGGCTGATCATCCAACTCAGTATCCCATACCTGCCTTCTCTCCATACCCTCTGATCCCCTTAGCCACAAGGGCCACATCTAACTCCCTCTTAAATATAGATGACATACTCATTGACAATAGATGACAATTTAGATGACATACTCATTGTGGGCAAAACTTTGGAATTGGCCAAACAAACTGTAAAAGCCACAAAACAGTTATTTGAAAAACTGGGATTTATTATTCATCCAGTTAAATCTAAACTAATGTCTTCCACTACTATGGACTATTTGGGGTTCACCAGTGACTCAGTTCACATGTCGGTGACTCTGCCCAAGGGAAAGGCTAGAGATTGAATAGAGGCTTGCAATAACCTCATTGACATCAGCAAACCATCCATCAGATTGGTAGCAAAAGTAATTGGCAAAATGGTGGCTGCCTTTCCAGCCACACAATTTGGACCTCTACATTACCAAAACTTACAGAGAGCAAAAATACAAGCACTCTAAATTAATGCAGGTCACTTAAAAACAGTCATGCTAATGGCATTGGTCACGGCACAGAGGGTACAGTCACTGCATAAACTAAGACTGGACAACATGACTTCCTCAACAGAAAATATTACATTTCATATCTATGAGTTAGTAAAGCAGAACAGACAGGGATCAGCAGGCCTCAATATACAATTTAGGTCATACCCAACAGATGACCATCTGTGTATAGTAAGACATCTGTCGTTATACATGGAGAAAACGAAAATCCTAAGAGGCAATGAGAAGGCACTTTTTGGTCAGCCACAAGCAACTACACAAAAGAGTGACGGTCCAGACCATCTCAAGATGGCTGAAACAGGTGCTAACACAGGCTGGGGTGGATACTAATATTTTTAAATCTTATTCCACCAGGGCTCCAGCTACATCGGCAGCGATACAGTTGGATGTACCAATGGACAAAATCCTCAAGACAGCAGGATGGTCTGGGGAAAAAACATTCCAATTATTTTACAACAAACCAGTAATGAAGCCTGGAACGTTTGCAGAAACAATTTTAAGTTTGTAAATTAATTTAAACCCATAAAAAGGGGTTATAATTTTGTGTTAATAAATTTTATGATTTCAATGTCGAATTCATGTCCAAATTATGTTAACACAATTCCTCCTACAGTCATCAAGGCAGACGTGATGCATGGACTCGTTTCCACGGCATGAAATCACAGAGCTTTAAAATCTTCACGTAGTCACTCACGTGACTCCGAAGTAAAATAGTAAGATTAAACAAGAACTTACCAGTTTGAAGTTTGATCTGTATTTTATGAGGAGTTACGATGAGGGATTACGTGCCCTCCGCTCCCACCCTTGATCATATACTTAACTGGTATCTCTTCTCTAATCTTACTATGTTTAGTCATTACAGTTATCTATGATTTCACACCGCTGCTTTGAAGAATGACACGCATGCGTCGTGGCGGGCTTCTTCACGTAATCCCTTGTCGTAACTCCTCATAAAATACAGATCAAACTTCAAATTGGTAAGTTCTTGTTTAATCTTACTATTTACCCTGTCTCCAGAGAAAAATCCAGCTATTTTCTGCAGCCCTAGACACATCCTTGTAAATTCCCTCTGACTACAGATGCTGGATTCTTGAGGAAAAAATACAAACTGCTGGAGGAACTCAGTGGGTCAGACAGCATCTGTGGAGGGATATGGACAGACGACATTCTCTAGTTCTATCATATATTTTCCTAAAATGTGGTGACCAAAATTACGCCCAGCAAACCAGCTGTGGTCTAACAGGTGACATATCCAATTTCTGGTTGGCTTCCCTTCTGTTATGTTCTACATGTCAGCCAATAAAGGAAAGCACTATTATTGCTTCTCAACCACCTCCCAACACTTTCACCTTTAGCAATCTGTGAAAATGCACTTCACATTCCCTCCGTTACTATAAACTTCCCAACATTGTCTTCAGTAAGCATTGAATTCACCAAATTAGGTAACTAACTTACCAACACCTACCCCCCCCCCCCCCCCCCCCCCCCCCCCCCCCCCCCCCCCCCCCCCCGATCTCACTTCCTTGTGCCACATTTGTTAGTGCACATATTTCTCCCTCTCCCTCCATCTCCCTTCCACCTACATGACTTCCTCAGGCTTCACACTTCATGCTCTTCTATATCCCATCCCATCTTACATCCCCGACTACATTCTATCTCTGTTCCGCCCACTCCCCTGACATCAGTCTGAAGAAGGGTCCCGACCTGAAACGTCACCCATTCCTTCTCTCCAGAGATGCTGCCTGTTGCGCTGAGTTACTCTAGCGTTTTGTGTCTACCATCTTACTACCTTCTGTCTTTTCATCTCTGGCCTTTGTCCTACCATCTGCCAATCAAAACCCCCCTCACCTATATTCACCTATCACTTACCAGGCTTTATCGTGCCCCAGCTCTCTTCCAATTTTCTCCCCCCTACTACAATTAGTCCAAAGAAGGGTCTGAAAATGTCATCTATCCATGTTCTCCAGAGCTCCTGCCTAAATGCTGAGTTATTCCACTACTCTGTATGTTTCTTTGTAAACCAGCATCTGAAGTTCCTTGTGTTTACCTTCATTATGTTGGGTGCTTTCCTGAAGCAGCATGAACTGTAGATGGATTGTGGGCTGTGTGATGGATTGGGCTACATCTACAATACTGCAATTTCTTGCAGTCTTGAGGAGAGCTGATGCCTAAAGCCCCAGTCCCACTTGTGTGTCCTTGGCACGCTAATTACGCGATCTCATGGTCGTGTTGAGGCGCGACGGGCACGCACATCCGTCCGCACATCCGTCTGGAGCGCGTGACGTCATTTGAAGATGGATGTAAAATGCAGGAGTAAATCAGCGGGCCCGGCAGCACCTCTAGAGAGAAGCAATGGGTGATGTTTCGGGTCGAGACCCTTCTTCAGTCTGAAAGAAGGGTCTCGACCCTAAACGTCACCCATTGCTTCTCTCCAGAGATGCTGCCGGTCCCGCTGAGTTACTCCAGCATTTTGTGTTTATCTTCAATTTTCTTGGCCCCGCTCTGGGAGTAGAAGTGGGGGCGGATCCGGACCACAACGGCTGTGAGCCCCAGGTCGAGTTTGCCGATCGTTTGCCTGCTTCAGCTGCTGATGGAGGCGAAACGTTGCGTCCCAACAGGGTCTTGGGCCTGTCCTACTTTGGCTGTGAGTTACTCGGCAGGCCGTTGGTGCGCGAAGGTTTCGTTCGCTACAAAAATTTCGGAGCCCCACGCGATGTCGCGCACAACTGCATACCCCTCCGCGCTTCTCAGTGGGACCGGCCCCGCGTGGCCACACAATGCCCGTGCGCCTCAACGCGACCACGAGGTCGCGTAATTTGCGTGCCAAGGAGACGTAAGTGGGACAGGCCCTTAAGCAAACTGTGATGCAACCCAATAGTATGCTTTCGACTGTGCATCTGTAGAAGTGCAGGAGCTGTTATAGACATGCCGAAGTTCCTTAGTCTCCCGACTCTAATTGTTGGTTATATTTTCTCCTAAAAACTAAAAAACAAATTTGAAGATATATACTTGCATTGGAGGTGGGTCCGAAAAAGTTAACTGGATTGATTGTTGGAATGAAGATGTGAGGACCAATTGAGCAGATTGGGTTCAGACACTCATCAAGGCACTGATTGAGTTTCGAAGAATGGGAGCAAAGAACAAACTGCTGAGGAACTCAGTGGGACAGGCAGTATCCATTAGGGAAATGAACAGATGATATTTTGGATCAGGACTCTTCTGCAGACTGATGTAGAGTGGGGTAGATGGTAGAAAAAAATGATGGGAAAGGTGGGGAAGAGCTGCCAAGTGATAGATATAGCAATGTTACAAACTTTTGAGATTTTAAAAATCAAGTCTGCAATTTATCCCATCAGATAAAGCATAAAAAGAAGTTTAATTTGACACCTAATTCACTTTCATATCTCAAGTATTTAAAAAGTTATGGCCATTTTCATACTCGGAAATTGGCATCTTGTTCCCTATTGATTTTCTATGGACATAACAAAAAAGCTGTGATCAATAGTCAATAGTCAATAGTCAATAGTCTATTTAATTGTCATTTGGACCCCTGGAGGTCCAAATGAAATGCCGTTTCTGCAGCCATACATTACACACAAATAGACCCCAGACACAGCATAATTACATTTTACATAAACATCCATCACATAGCTGTGATGGAAGGCCAAAAAAACTTATCTCTCCACTGCACTCTCCCCCCCCCCCGATGTCAGAGTCAAAGTCAAAGCCCCCGGCTGGCGATGGCGATTGTCCCGCGGCCATTAAAGCCACGCCGGGTGGTGCGAGGTCGTACACCGGGTCTTGGTGTTGGAGCCCCCGGTGTGCGCTCGCAGAGTCCCGCGGCCATTCCAAGCCGCGCGGGGCAGTGGTGTTAGGCCCCGCTCCAGGAGCTCTTCGACCCCGCAACTCGGGCGGGAGAAGTCGCCGTTGCAGGAGCCCCGAAAAGCGGTCTCCCTCCAGGGATCCGCGGGCTCCCGGTGCCGCCGTCCGCAGACCCGCAGTAGCAGCCTGCCTTCGCATCAGCAGCAGCAGCGGCATCGGCAGCAGCAGCAGCAGCAGAAGCAGCAGCGGCAGCGCTCCTCCACCGCTCCACCCGCTCCGGTCTCGGCCAGCTCCACGACGGCGACGGTGAGTCGGCACCAGAGTCCCCGGCTTCTTCCTGTTGGAGGCCGCTCCTCGTTGCGGCCCCAACGACAACTGAGACCCGACGAGAAAAGGTCGGGTCTCCAGTGCAGGGAGAGATTCAAAAGTCTACCCTGCCATTCAATCATGGCTGATCTATCTCTCCCTTGCAACCCGATTCTCCTGCCTTCTCCCCATCTGACACCCGTACTAATCAAGAATTCATCTATCTCTGCTTATATATATCCACTAACTTTGCCTCCACAGCCTTTTGTGACAAATAATTCCACAGATTCACCACCCTCTGACTAAAAAAATTCTTCCTCAAATCCTTCCTAAAAGAACTTCCTTTAAGTCTGAGGCTATGACCTCTCATCCTAGACTCTCCCACTAGTGGAAACATCCTCTCCACATCCACGCTATCCTGCACGCATAGCCTTTCACTATTCTGTAAGTTTCATTGAAGTCCCCCGTCATTCTTCTAATCTCCAGCGAATATAGGCCCACTGTCGTCAAACGCTCATCATATGTTAATATGATGGAAATTAGCAGAGATGAGGGAGAATTTCTTCTCTCAGATGTCTTGAATCTTTGGAATTCTCTATTCCAAGATAGAGAGAATTTTATTCTCCAGGAGAATCAAGGAGGACAGAAGAAACAAGGGGTTGAGGCCTAGATCAAATCGGCCGTATTTTATTAAACGGTGGAGAAAATTGAAGAGATCACCTGGTCTACTCCTTTGTCACTTACTCCACCATTGCCTCTGGCAATCACCCCTCGCATCTGTATCTATGGGCCAGGTTTTGACCCATCCCCATCACTGTTTTCCAGTTCCCCCCCCCCCCCCATACTTCATCAGTCTGAAGATAAGGTCTTGATGTCATCTGCCTGTTCACTCTACAGTTGCTTCCTGACCTGCTGAGTTCCTGCAGCAGCTTGTTTTTTCCTCAAGATTCAGCATCTGCAGTCTCTTGTGTTGCCATTTGGCTGACTCCTGCTTTTTCTTATGTTCTAGTGGGTCAGCTGTCCTGCTCTCTTACTGTATGTGTGCCTGAAATCCAAAGGTTGACAATGCAGCATTGCGGGCAAGAAGTAGTGAATTAAGATGGGAACAATGAACTTGGCTGATGTTATTTTGACATTGGTAAAGAACTTCAAAATGGATTGTTTAAGAGGAAGAGCAGTAAAAGGCATACGCAGGATTACGTGTAGATGGCGGGCAGTCTGGTCTGTGTGATGGACTAGGTATTCGATATATTTCTGCAATTCCTTGTGGTCTTGGGCAGAACTGTTCCCAAACCAAGCTGTGATGCAACCTGATAGTATGCTTTCCATGGTACATTTGAAGAAGAGTATGCATTGTTGGAGACATGCCAAAATTCCTTAGTCTCCTGAGGGAGTAGAGTTGTTGATGTGCTTTTTGGCCGTAGTTTCTATGCGATTGGTCCAGGACAGATTGTTAGTAAGATTTATGCCTAGAAACTCGAAGCTCTCAATTACTTCGGCTCCATTGATGATGATTGGGAGATCTCAGGATGATGGCAAATGGAAATCACATAAATAACGTATATTAACACAGGGAGCATCAAAAGAAACACCACGTGTGGAAAGCAAAGATGAAACCACCACCATGAAACCACCACCACCACTGTTTTCTCTCATCTACAAATTATAAATTGGATAGAATAGTCGAGGACTGTTTATGAAACAGCAAATACAAATTATTGTGTTCAGTTTTGGTCACCCTGGTGTAGGAAGAATGTTGTTAAGCTGGAAAGAATGCAGAAAAGATTTACAAGGATGTTGCCAGGATTTGAGGGCCTGACCTATATGCAGAAGTTGGGAAAACTGGGACTTTATTCCTTAGAGCGCAGGAGGCTTATAGAGATGTATGGATCATAAGGGGAATTGATTTAGTAAAAGATTGAAGAACCAGAAGAGATAGTCTGAAGGTGAAAGGGGAAAGATTTAATAGGAACCTGAGGGGCAACGTTTTCAAGGTGGTGGGTATCTGGAATGAGCTGCCAGAGGAGGCAGTTGAGGCTGGTACTATAGCAACTTTTAAACAATATTTGGGCAGATACATGGGTAGAACATTGAACAATATTGTTCAGCAATGTTTATATTGGCCCACAATGTTTGCGCTGCACATGACACCAAGTTAAACTGATCTCATCTGTCTGTACTACTGTGCTACTCCTTGCACTTCCATGTGCATATCTAAAAGCCTCTTAACACCACTATTTATTTGCCTGGACCACTTCACCAGGCAATGCGTTCTAGGCCCCCACTACACTGTATTAAAAAATTGCCCAGCACATCTCCATTAAAATTTCCCCCTGTCATCTTATAGCTATGCCCTCTAGTGTTGGACATTTCCACACTGGAAAGAGGTTCTGATTGTCTACCCTATCTATACCTCTCATAGTTTTATATACTTTTATCATGTGTCCTCTCAGTCTCCAAGATTCCAGTAAGAACAATCCATTTAACCAACCCCTCACCATTGTAGCTGAAACCCTCTAATCCAAGCATCATTCTGGGAAAACTCCTCTGCATCTTCTCCAAAACATCCACATCTATCCTGTATTGGGGCTACCAAAACTGCCCAACCCCATCTACTTGTGCTGCCACCTTCAGTGAGCTATGAACTTGGACTCCAAGATCCCTCTGCATATTAATGCGGTTAAGGGTCTTGCCAGTAGCTGTACACTCTCCCAAATACATTCCACCTCCCAAAGTGCAACATCTCACACTTGCTCAGATTAAATTCCATCTGCCATTTCTCTGCTCATTTGTGCAACAGATCTATATCCCACTGTATCTTCTGAAAGCTTTCCTCATTGTCTGCAACTACTCTACCTTAGGGGTCATCAGCAAACTCACTCTGCTGGACCTCTGTTGTTTGTGACATATATAAAGGACTTGGACGTAAATGTAGATGGCTTGATGAGTAAATTGCTGAGATCCCTGTGGAACTCCACTGGTCACAAACCTCCAACTAGAATATCGGCCTTCCACCACAATACTCTGTCTTCTATGAATGAGCCCGTTCTGAATCCATACAACCAAGTCACCGTGGCTCCCGTGCATCGTAATCTTCTGGATTAGCCTACCATGAGGGACTTTATCAATAGCCATACTAAAATCCACGTATACAATATTCACCACCTTACCATCATCAATCTCCTTCGTTACCTCCTGAAAAAACTCAATCAAGTTAGTAAGACACGATTTGCCACATACAAAACCATGCTAGCTATTTCAAATTGACAAATTCTCAGCCAAATAGATGAGGAATCATCTCCAATCGGTTCTCTACCACTGATATGAGACTCATCGGCCTATGGTCCCCTGGGTTCTCTCAACTTCCCTTCCTAAACAAAGTGATAGAGAGAATGCCAGATGAAATGATCAGCTCAAGTGTTAGTGTTTAAAAAACAGTGCAAAAAAAACACTCATACAATAGTGTTTGAATGCAGATAATAATAAATAGTGCATAAATAAAGTGAGCATTCAGTTCACAAGATACAGTCTGAAAAGGATGCAGGCTTCTTCAGAGTTTTAACAATAGCAATAGGCACCAAATAACACAGGTTTGCAGCATCCTTCATGGAGACA
This sequence comes from Leucoraja erinaceus, assembly GCF_028641065.1. Lineage (NCBI taxonomy): Eukaryota > Metazoa > Chordata > Chondrichthyes > Rajiformes > Rajidae > Leucoraja > Leucoraja erinaceus. The sequence continues at coordinate 24,158,366 of NC_073384.1, forward strand.
CTTCCAATCTCCAGGATGGACAGAATTCAAACACAAGATACGATTTAACTTCAAATTCTTTAATGGAAGATGTCATTACTACCAAGACCAGCACTTATTGCTCATCCCCAATTGCCTATCAACGGAGTATCTTGTTGGGCTAGTTCAGCCAAAAGTTAAGAGTTAATCACATGTTTGCATGTCTCGTGTCAGATGTATGGAAACAGTAAAGACAAGAGATTTCTATCTCCAAAGCGCAAAACTTAACCAACTGACTTTTTTGATTACTACTACTACTATTCATTTTTAATCTAGATATTTAATGAACAGTTTAAATTCCATAGTTGCTATATGAACTCATATATCCAAAATAATAATCCACATTACTGGGCCATTACTGATATAATATTACCACTATCACACTGCACCAATAGGTGAAGTATTTCTTATAAGGGTTATCACCGCATCAGTCACAGATCTTTGCTTCGTGATTAGTTTAATTGAACTCGTTATATTCCCTCCATGTTTTTTAACCAGTATACTCCTTTTTTTCTGTTAGATCCTTACAATAACTGCAGTGGCAAGGTACATACAGCTTGTTAACAAGAAGTCAGAAACTGCAGATGTGGAATTGCTTTGTGTCCCTAATGCATTTCTCCGATCATGTGGGATACTTTGACAATGATGCCGGCCAAATGGAAAAAGCTTCACAGTTCCCAAGGGTTCACAAATTGATCTCAGCATTTCTGAACTGTAGTTTTGTAAACTAAGGCTGTCTTTATAACAAGAGTCACTTTTACCACAGGCATTCATTACATAAACATTTGTGTCTGATATTATGGAAATCATGCTATATATTTGTGGTTTGTGCACATTCCTAGGTGGTGATGTCTTTCTATTTCTCAGTGGGTGTTGGGATAAATGTGACTGTGGACTGTGTGCATGTCTAAAGAGGTTGAAACATAATGCCTGCCTGTCAAAGTGAGTCCTACTGTGAACTTTGCAATCAAATAGAACCTAATATTTCCAGTGAGCAAAGAAAATACAAAGTCAAAAGGCTGCCAACGGTAGGCGCATAAAATGGTTTACAAAGCTCAGCAAGTCTATTTTTTATTAATGCTGCAAGCTTTGCAATCTTTGAACTGAATGACTACAAATACACATTACAGTATTTCTCATGTTGTCCTTTCTTCCATACTTTGAATGTGAATCCAGTCTCTTTTGTCTTCACAGAGAAGTTATTTAATAATATCAGAAGTTATTTTTATATGTTGGATAAAAAATTACAAATGGATTGGCTTTTTTTCCCATTCTAAATAGTTTTGATAACATTTATGTAAACCTCTGCTGGTAATTAACTTCATTAGAAGAGCTGATGGAATACCTTCCTTACATCTTCCTGGAAGCTGTCTATATAATAGCTTAATAGAAACATAGAAACATAGAAATTAGGTGCAGGAGTAGGCCATTCAGCCCTTCGAGCCTGCACCGCCATTCAATATGATCATGGCTGATCATCCAACTCAGTATCCCGTACCTGCCTTCTCTCCATACCCTCTGATCCCCTTAGCCACAAGGGCCACATCTAACTCCCTCTTAAATATAGCCAATGAACTGGCCTCGACTACCCTCTGCGGCAGAGAGTTCCAGAGATTCACCACTCTCTGTGTGAAAAAAGTTCTTCTCATCTCGGTTTTAAAGGATTTCCCCCTTATCCTTAAGCTGTGACCCCTTGTCCTGGACTTCCCTAACATCGGCAACAATCTTCCTGCATCTAGCCTGTCCAACCCCTTAAGAATTTTGTAAGTTTCTATAAGATCCCCTCCCAATCTCCTAAATTCTAGAGAGTATAAACCAAGTCTATCCAGTCTTTCTTCATAAGACAGTCCTGACATCCCAGGAATCAGTCTGGTGAACCTTCTCTGCACTCCCTTTATGGCAATAATGTCCTTCCTCAGATTTGGAGACCAAAACTGTACACAATACTCCAGGTGTGGTCTCACCAAGACCCTGTACAACTGCAGTAGAACCTCCCTGCTCCTTTACTCAAATCCTTTTGCTATGAAAGCTAACATACCATTCGCTTTCTTCACTGCCTGCTGCACCTGCATGCCTACTTTCAATGACTGGTGTACTATGACACCCAGGTCTCGCTGCATCTCCCTTTTCCTAGTCGGCCACCATTTAGATAATAGTCTACTTTCCTGTTTTTGCCACCAAAATGGATAACCTCACATTTGTCCACATTATACTGCATCTGCCAAACATTTGCCCACTCACCCAGCCTATCCAAGTCACCTTGCAGTCTCCTAGCATCCTCCTCACAGCTAACACTGCCCCCCAGCTTAGTGTCATCCGCAAACTTGGAGATATTGCCTTCAATTCCCTCATCCAGATCATTAATATATATTGTAAATAGCTGGGGTCCCAGCACTGAGCCTTGCGGTACCCCACTTGTCACTGCCCGCCATTGTGAAAAGGACCCGTTTACTCCTACTCCTTGCTTCCTGTTTGTCAGCCAGTTCTCTATCCACATCAATACTGAACCCCCAATGCTGTGTGCTTTAAGTTTGTATACTAATCTCTTATGTGGGACCTTGTCAAAAGCCTTCTGGAAGTCCACATACACCACATCCACTGGTTCTCCCCTATCCACGCTACTAGTTACATCCTCAAAAAATTCTATGATTTGTCAGACATGATTTACCTTTCGTAAATCCATGCTGACTTTGTCCAATGATTTCTCCACTTTCCAAATTTGCTGCTATCCCATCTTTAATAACTGACTCTAGCAGTTTCCCCACTACCGATGTTAGACTAACTGGTCTGTAGTTCCCCGTTTTCTCTCTCTCTCCCTTCTTAAAAAGTGGGGTTACGTTTGCTACCCGCCAATCCTCAGGAACTACTCCAGAATCTAAAGAGTTATGAAAGATTATTACTAATGCATCCACTATTGCTGGAGCTACTTCCTTAAGTACTCTGGGATGCAGCCTATCTGGCCCTGGGGATTTATCGGCCTTTAATCCATTCAATTTACCCAACACCACTTCCCGGCTAACCTGGATTTCACTCAATTCCTCCAACTCCTTTGACCTGCGGTCCCCTGCTATTTCCGGCAAATTATTTATGTCTTCCTTAGTGAAGACGGAATCAAAGTAGTTATTCAATTGGTCCGCCATATCCTTGTTCCCCATGATCAACTCACCTGTTTCTGACTGCAAGGGACCTACATTTGTTTTAACTAATCTCTTTCTTTTCACATATCTATAAAAACTTTTGCAGTCAGTTCTTATGTTCCCTGCCAGTTTTCTTTCATAATCTATTTTTCCTTTTGCTAATTAAGCCCTTTGTCCTCCTCTGCTGGTCTCTGAATTTCTCCCAGTCCTCCAGTATGCTGCTTTTTCTGGCTAATTTGTATGCATCATCCTTCGCTTTGATACTATCCCTGATTTCCCTTGTTATCCACGGATGTACTACCTTCCCTGATTTATTCTTTTGCCAAACTCGGATGAACAATTTTTGTAGTTCATCCATGCAGTCTTTAAATGTCTTCCATTGCATATCCACCGTCAACCCTTTTAGAATTAATTGCCAGTCAATCTTGGCCAATTCATGTCTCATACCCTCAAAGTTACCTTTCTTTAAGTTCAGAACCATTGTTTCTGAATTAACAATGTCACTCTCCATCCTAATGAAGAACTCAACCATACTATGGTCACTCTTGCCCAAGGGGGCACGTACAACAAGATTGCTAGCCTGCTCTCTCGTTGGTTCCTCTACATGTTGATTTAGATAACTATCCCGCATACATTCCAAGAAATCCTCTTCCTCAGCACCCCTGCCAATTTGATTCACCCAATCTCTATGTAGATTGAAGTCACCCATTATAACTGTTTTGCCTTTGTCGCACGCATTTCTAATTTCCTGTTTGATACCATCTCCAACTTCACTACTACTGTTAGGTGGCCTGTACACAACACCCACCAGCGTTTTCTGCCCCTTAGTGTTTCGCAGCTCTACCCATACCGATTCCACATCCTCCAAACTAATGTCCTTCCTTTCCATTGCATTAATCTCCTCTCTAATCAGCAACGCTACCCCACCTCCTTTTCCTTTCTCTCTATCCCTCCTGAATATTGAATATCCCTGGATGTTCAGCTCCCAGCCTCGGTCACCCTGGAGCCACGTCTCCGTGATCCCAACTATATCATAGTCATTAATAGCTATCTGCACATTCAACTCATCCACCTTATTACGAATGCTCCTTGCATTGAGACACAAAGCCATCAGGCTTGTTTTTACAACACTCTTACCCCTTATACAATTATGTTGAAAAGTGGCCCTTTTTGATTTTTGCCCTGGTTTTGTCTGCCTGCCACTTTTACTTTTCACCTTGCTACCTATTGCTTCTACCCTCATTTTACACCCCTCCGTCTCTACGCTCACACATTTAAGAAACCCTTTCCCTTTAACTCCATCCTCCACTATCCCATTCGACACCCCACCCCCCTTATTCAGTTTAAAGCCACTCGTGTAGCAGTGGCAAACCTGCCTGCCAGAATGCTGGTCCCACACCTGTTAAGATGCAATCCGTCCCTTTTGTACAGTTCCCCCTTACCCCAAAACAGATCCCAGTGATCTAAGAATCTAAATCCCTGCCCCGTGCACCAGTTCCTCAGCCACACGTTCAGGTCCCGTATCTCCCTGTTCCTGCTCTCGCCAGCACGGGGAACTGGAAGCAAACAGGAGATAACTACCCTGGAGGTCCTGCTTTTCAACATTTTTCCGAGCTCTCTAAAGTCACGCTGCAGAATATTCATCCCCTTCTTTCCGACATCGTTTGTGCCGACATGCACTACCACTTCCGGATGTTCACCTTCGCCCTTGAGGATTTTCTGCACTCCGTCCGTGACATCGTGGATCCTGGCACCGGGAAAGCAGCACACCATCCTCGCATCCCGTCTGTTGCCGCAGAAACCCCTGTCCGTACCTCTCACAATGGAGTCTCCCACTACAATGGCCTTGCCTGCCTTAGGCCTTTTTGGTTTTGGCTCAACAGCCCTATTCGCATCGCAAGCCAGTCCGCCGCTCAGTGTAAACACGTCTTCTGTCCCAACAGCTTCTAAGCGGGTGAACCTGTTTACAAGAGGTACAACACCCGGGGACGTTGGCATTCCATGCTTCCCTCCCTTTCTCACTGTCTCCCACCTTCTCTCTTCCAGTACCTCAGGTGTAACAATTGTACTGTAGGACTTGTCGAGGAACGACTCCGTTTCTCGTACGAACCGGAGGTCATCCATTTGCTTCTCCAGTTCCCCAACATGGCCCTTCAGGAGCTCTACCTGGATGCACTTTTCGCATTTGTAGCAGCCAGAGGCACCAGCGGTGTCCTTGACCTCCCACATACTGCAAGCATCACACTGAATCAGCTTGCCTGACATCTCCTTCTTTCGTCTCTACCTCTCAAGCGTATTGCGTGGTCTCCTCTCCTCAGCCTCCTCGCCAAAGACTCTCGAGCCAAAGACTCACAGGGCGCTCCACTCACTGCCGCTCGCTAAGAGCCGTCTTGCTTAAATTGACTGATAAATTGCCTGATTTACCAATTTACAAAGCAAATTCCTCAGTTTTCAACTGTTTTCACCCTTCTGACTCACTTCTCTCCTCCCACTTGGGCTAGAGCCAATCAGTCGTATCTCTTGCTAATCTGCTGCTGCTGTTCCTCCCAAATCTACAGCAGTTCTGAACAAAGACTACCTGTCCTTGGCCTTTACTTAAACTGTTTTCACCCCTCTCCTCCCACTTGGGCTAGAGCCAATCAGTCGTATCTCTTGCTAATCTGCTGCTGCTGTTGTTCCTCCCAAATCTACAGCAGTTCTGAACAGTTCTTAATATTTTAGTTTTCTCAAACAACAAGTGTTACACTATAAGCTGCTTCAGAAAAACTGCCTGACTTGGTTTTCTTTGTCATCCTTTCCATTCCCTACATAACCACAGCACCACAAACATCAACCCACCACAATCACCGCTGGGTGGGGGACAAAAGGGGAGCCGGCATGCTTTGTAACTTTGTCAGTGCTGCAGGTGGCCGTTATTTGTATTTATTGTGTATGCAAGCAAAGATTTTCACTGTGCCTAGTCACATGTGACAATAAAGTATTCCGATTGCTATTCCTAAATCGCAACCATTCTGACCTCGAGATATATCCTTCATTGTCACTGGATATAATTCTGGAATTCCTTATTTAACTATTGTGTGACTACTATCCACTAATTCAAGAAGAGGGTTTGCCAATTATCTATAGACCTTAGATGTTCACATCACAAGTATGAATTAAAAAAGGCATGGTTTTAAACATAAACACTTTACAATTCAAGATGTACATACAAAGCAAATACACAGAGAAGAAATTGTTGTTCAATTTTAAATAGCATATCAAGATTGTATGCTAAAGCTAAAATTACACTTCCCATTACACCCGGTTTGACAGAAGGTAAAGAACTGCCAGTTCTGAAAAGACAGGATGATGAGATGCCAAACAAGTAAATAGCAAAAAAACAACAACAAAAAATGACCCAAGCTGTGCCTTGGGTAATGGAATAATCAGAACAAGTTCAGAGTTGTAAGTGCAGGATTCTACTGAATGATATTATTCAGATGCAATTGAAGAATTAAAAATCACATATTTCTTACCATGAAGTCTGGAAAAACAATTTTGAAGCTTTATTTAAACTAATCAAATCTGAAAGCCAGCTAAGATTAATCTGGGGCTCTAATTTGAACAGTCAGCCAATCATAGAATTGCAGTGAGATCCCTGCATTTTAAATGTAACATTAAACGAGCAGGCTAGAAATGAACTGAAAAACATGATGTCTGGTTTGGACATTTTATAGCAAAAATTATAAATGGAATGGCTGAACAGAAATTATGTGCGATTAAATCTATCTTATTAAAGGTAGCTCTTGGCAATTCTATAAAGGCACTTTAAGAAACAAAATCAAGATGGAGCAATGATCATACTAAATTACACACCAAAGTTAAATGTGCAGAATTTTGAGTTGGTTGATCTAATCAAATGTTAAACTCCAAAGAGAAGTTGCTCAAAGGGGCAGTTTGTGTTCTTTCAGGCATGAAGATTTTTTGTCACACTTTTGCAGTACTGTTTTAAGCCAATCAATCAAATTATTTTCTGCTTTCAAAACAAAAAAGTAGAGCACCATACACATGCACAAAGTCATCCACTCTTCAAAAAAAGTTAATGACACTGGAAAATCAGCCAAGAAAAATCATATTCTACTGACAAGCAGCGGAGAAGGATTACACCATTAGAAATAAAATTTATAGAAATCATCAGTCTAAAAAGAAAGTCTCGGAATACTGAGCCAAATCTTTGTCCCCTGACCCCACCCCTCAACCCCCACTGTCCCAATACAATGAATTCAAGATAAGATACTTCAAATTGTTATTCACTTGTTCAATGTGTCTGAACTCTTGCCGATTAATCCATAGATGAGGAAAAGTGCTCATTTCAGGCATGAATTCTGGGGGACTCGAGAGGTGAAGATGAGGGAGTAAAAAAAGTTAAGGGCCTGTCCCACTTGGGCCGTCATTTACGCGACAGGCCGGTAGTGACTGATGCGTGACGATCATGCATGTCATCATGCGGCCGCACAGCCGTCTGGAGCGCGTGACATCATTTGAAGATGGACTCAAAATGCAAGAGTAACTCAGCGGGACCGGCAGCATCTCTGAAGAGAATGAATGGATGATGTTTCGGGTCGAGACTCTTCTTCAGTCTGAAGAAGGGTCTCGACCCGAAACGTCACCCTTTGCTTCTCTCCAGAAATGCTGCCGGTCCCGCTGTGTTACTCGTGCATTTTGTGTCTATCTCCAATCGTCTTGGCCCCGCTCTGGGAGTAGGAGTGGGGGCGGATCCGGTTCCGCAATGGCCGTGAGCCCCAGGCCGAGTTCGGTGATCATTTGCCTGCTTCAGCTGCTGTTGGAGGTGAGACGTTGCGCCGCGCCAGGGTCTTGGGCCTGTCCCACTTTGGTCGTCAGTTACGCGACAGGCCAGTGGCGCACGAAGATTTCGTTCAGGACAAAGTCCACACTCCTCCACACCACTCCATGCGCCCGTCCTGCGCTACCCACAAGCTAGCAGGTCGCGTAAATGGTGCGCAAATGACAGCCAAGTAGGACAGGCCCTTAACAGTTGTTGAAGATACTCTGGCTAAAATTGGACAATTGGGCAATTAAGAAAGCAGCTACAAAATTGCATTTTTGTTTAAAAAAGACTTGGAGAATGCATGAATATCAAATAGATACATGATATCCTTCCAATAGTCGTTGCTGAACCCACTTAGGCGATTGTCGTAGTAGGTTGCCGAAAAAGCAGCGACTGGACCCCCCCCCCCCCCCCCCCCCCCCCCCCCCCCCCCCCCCCCCCCCCCCCCCCCCCCCCCCACAATGTCTACGACAAGCTGTGACAACCTACCACCTAGTCGACGTCAAGCTACGGCAAGCTACCGACAACCGGCGGCCCATTAGGACGTCCACCTACGACCACACCTACAACAACCTACGACCGCACAGGCGACAATCTACGACAACCAAAGTCAACCTATTTTCGCCCGCGACAAGCTACGACAAGCAACGATCCTGTCGGCAACAACTGAAGACAACTGAAAACTATTCAGTCGCCGGTACCTGTCGCCGGTTGACGAAGGTTGACGTAGGTAGTTGCCAATGGAATTCACCGAAGACAACCAACGTCACCTGGTGACAACCTGCGTCACCTGGCGACAACCTATGACAGCACCTACGACAGGAGAAGACAAGCTACAACAAGCCCACAGAAAAGTTTTGAACATTTCAAAATCCAGCGGCGACCAGAAAAACGGCAGTGGAATGAGATGGAATTGGTTCAGAGCATATGGTCAATGCGTGAGATTAAAGGTAATTTATTTATTTTACTGATTAACTATATAATACTGGAGATCATCCGGGGCACAATGTTGAACACGTTAAAAGCAGCGGAGGAGACAAAGGATATGATAAACGCAGAGGTGGGTGTCTTAAAAAAAAAAGAACCATTTGGCCTTGTCCAACCGCATTGATCCAATGCCAAAGAAAGCACACCAAAGGCTCCACTTCCTCAGAAGACTAAGGAAATTTGGCCGGACTCCAATCCCTCTTACCAATTTCTGCAGATCCACATAGAACGCATCCTAACATGAATTATCATGACTTGATTTAGCAAATACTCTGCCCATGACCACAAGAAATTGCAGAGAGCGTGAATGCAGCTTAGTCCATTACACAAACCGGTTCCCCTCCTTATCAATTCCATCCACAGTGCCTTGAGAAAGTAACTAACATAACCAAGGACCGCTCATACTCCAATCATTTCCACCTTTACTCTCTCCTGTCAGAAAGACGATACAAAATCTTGAAAGTACCTACTACCCATATTCAGGAACAGCTTCTTCTCCATAGTTATTAGACTTCTGAATGGACCTCTTGTAAGCTAAGGGCATTTTAACAAGCTTCTAACCTACCTCGTTTTAGCCCGTACTTTCTTAGTAGCGGTAACACTTTATTCTGGTCATTTTTTTCTTTGCACAACCTGCTATACTTGTGTATGACTTGACTGTACTTACAGTATATATGGTGTAATTTGACTAGATAATATGCAAGACAACGTTTTTACTTTATCTTGATGCATGTGAAAATGATAAACCAATCGCAATATCTATGCTTCTCCATTAAATCTGAAAAATATATAATCCCTATGCTGTACTCTTCCCATTGGCAGAACCTTTTATTCCATTGTTAGTGACTATGTCCCCAGTGCCTGAGAACCTCGGTCCAACTCCATTCTCTCAACTGTTCACCTATTCAGACTTATACATTTGTTATTTCCACTCATCACATCTTAATTAATTATGTTGAATGATTCTTTGCAACTCAGACTAAAACCTATCCACGAACAAACTATAACATCCCCATGCTTTTCTAGCTAATACTAATACTAATTTTCACCCCGTCAGTTTGTAAAACTTCAGAACCTTCTTCATCTACTTGCCAAACATTTTCTCCAGCAGAGACGGCAGCTGCAGTAATTTTGCCTGCTGTTCTGAAGATAAATGTATATGTAAGGTTGGAAGTAGATCCCTGTAGCATTACCAATTCATTTAAAATAAAGATTATTTTGTTTATTATCTTTAACACATCATGCCTGGTTCATCAATGGGTTCACTATTTGTTTACTCTACTCTTTCATATCTAAAAATAGATACTCCATAGAAAACAAAAGTATAAAATTCACACCTTATCTTAAAAGGTTACTGGAATTCTAAACAGAATGCTTAAAGGAACATGTTAAGAATAATGTATTAACATTGCATTTACTGATTGATAAAGACCTGATATCACACTGGCAGCTGAGAATTTAAATTCAATAAGTTAAATAAGTTTGTAATTAAAAACTAGTTGTTAGGAATGGTAATCACAAAGCCACTGGGTGGCTGTAAACCCATTTGGTTTACTAATCTAATTCAGGGAAGATCTAGTTCTTACTTAGGTTAGATCACTTTTCCAAAACCACAATAATGTGTTTGGCTCTTAAATGATTTCTGAAATATTCATTTTGAGGGACAATTCGGCTTGGGTAAATAACAGTGGCCTAGCCAGAAATGTATCCATCCCAAGAACACATTGTTTTAAATGGTCAAATGTGCTGACGAAGCAACTCTTCTAATGTAACATTCAACCAAATTGAGTTTTTGTGGAGGACTTCACATCTGCTAACAGAATCAACAGAAATACTTGTAGGGAAATGGTGAGAGCACCACATACTGCTGTTGGAAATATCAATGTCAGTGTGTTCAAACTTCAAACCTATGTGCATGAATCAGTTGCCAATGAAAATGCACATCAAAATGATGTTGACAGATATAATATAGCCAACAAGTAAATGAGATGGGCAGCATGACAACAAAGGCAATTTGCTCAGTCTTTATTTCCCCACCATATACAAATTGCCCAAATACTACTCAATTTATTTTTAAACAAATGTTATAATCTAAAATTGCCATCCATAGAAATTATTAAAATAAATGAAATTACCCGCTAGATCTACTGATATTCAAGCTCTTTATAACTAAATAACCATATAACAATTACAGCACGGAAACAGGCCATTTCGACCCTTCTAGTCCGTGCCGAACACGTATTCTCCCCTAGTCCCATATACCTGCGCTCAGACCATAACCCTCCATTCCTTTCCTGTCCATATAACTATCCAATTTATTTTTAAATGATAAAAACGAACCTGCCTCCACCACCTTCACTGGAAGCTCACTCCACACAGCCACCACTCTCTGAGTAAAGAAGTTCCCCCTCATGTTACCCCTAAACTTCTGTCCCTTAATTCTCAAGTCATGTCCCCTTGTTTGAATCTTCCCTACTCTGAGTGGGAAAAGCTTATCCACGTCAACTCTGTCTATCCCTCTCATCATTTTAAAGACCTCTATCAAGTCCCCTCTTAACCTTCTGCGCTCCAAAGAATAAAGCCCTAACTTGTTCAACCTTTCTCTGTAACTTAGTTGCTGAAACCCAGGCAACATTCTAGTAAATCTCCTCTGTACTCTCTCTATTTTGTTGACATCCTTCCTATAATTAGGCGACCAAAATTGTACACCTTACTCCAGAATTGGCCTCACCAATGCCTTGTACAATTTTAACATTACATCCCAACTTCTATACTCAATGGCTCCTGAACAGTGTTTCTGATCTGTCGGACAGGTGTTTGAGGATTTTTCATTATTATAGAGATAATTCTTCTGTCATGAGCTGTGGAGGTCTTCCTTGGCCTGCCAGTCCTTTTGCGATTAGTAAGCTCACCAGTGCTCCTTTTCTTCTTAATGATGTTCCAAACAGTTGATTTTGGTAAGCCTAAGGCTTGGCTGATGTCTCTAACAGTTTTATTCTTGTTTCTCAGTTTACGGTGGAGAAGATCAGGGAAACTAAGGAATTGAGGAAAATGAGTTGTGATGTCTTGGACCATTTACAAATTACCAAAGAGGAGATATTGGCGGTCTTCAAGCACAGTAAGATGGATAAATCCCCACCACCTGACCATGTGCATCCTCAAACCTTTGGGGAAGCTGGGGAAGAAATTTCAAAGGCCTTTGCTGAGATCTTTTCATCATCTTTAGCCACTGGAGAAGTTCCAGAAGACTGGATCATGGCTAATGTTGTATCATTATTTAAGAAGGGCAGCAAGGACAGGCCAGGGAACTACAGACAAGTAAATCTGACATTGGGGATGGGTAAGTTACTGGTGGGAATTCTGAGAGACAGGATCCAGCAGCACTTGGATAGACAAGGACTGATTACTATAAAACTGTTAGAGACATCAGCCAAGCCTTAGGCTTACCAAAATCAACTGTTTGGAACATCATTAAGTACACTGACGGGGTACAAGGCAAGGCAGCAGGTAACCGACACGGACACTTCTCTCCCAGATAAACTGAACAACTTCTTTGCACGTTTTGATGCAGCAAACACCACACCCAAGAGGAGAGCCAGCCCCTGCCTACAAACCGACCAGCCAGTCCTGACCATAGACACAATGGACACACGGAGAATCCTGTCTAAGGTCAATCCGTGGAAAGCAGTCGGACCCGACAACATCCCAGGACGTGTGCTCAAGGAATGTGCTGAGGAGTTACCAGATGTGCTAACAGACATCTTTAACATCTCCCTTAGTCAAGCCATTGTCCCCACATGCCTCAAAACTTCCACGATAATCCCCATAGCGAAGAAACCAGTGGTTGCCTGCCTAAATGACTACCGCCCTGTCGCCCTGACCCCAATAATAATGAAGTGTTTTGAACGCCTGGTGAAACCCCACATTACTGCCAGCCTCCCCTCATCGTTAGACCCCCTCCAGTTTGCCTATCGCCCCAACCGCTCTACAGAGGATGCCATCTCTACCACACTGCACACAGTAATTGCGCATCTGGAAAACAAGAACACATACGCCAGAATCCTGTACATTGACTTCAGCTCAGCGTTTAACACCATCATCCCACAGAGACTTGTGGAGAAACTAACCCTGCTGGGCCTCAACACCACCCTGTGTCACTGGATCTTGGACTTTCTGACAGAGAGACCGCAGTCAGTCCGTGTTGGCAAGAACACTTCAGGCTCGATCACGCTGAGCACCGGCTCCCCTCAAGGCTGTGTGCTCAGCCCGCTGTTGTTCACACTGCTCACACATGACTGCGCTGCCAGATTCAGGGACAATAAAATCATAAAATTCGCGGACGACACTACAGTGGTGGGACTCATCAGTGGAGATGACGAAACAATGTACAGGGAGGAAGTAGAACAACTGGTGGACTGGTGCGGCAAAAATAACCTAGAATTGAATGTCGACAAAACTAAGGAGATGGTTGTCGACTTCAGGAGGGCGCAGCCAAAGCATACACCGCTCAACATTAGTGGCACTGCAGTGGAGAGAGTGGAGAGCATAAAGTTCCTCGGTGTGCAAATAACGGACAGCCTCACCTGGTCCAGGAACACCACTGGGACCGTCAAAGGGGCCCATCAGCGACTGCACTTCCTGAGGAAACTAAAACAGGCCTCACTCCCCACCAACATCCTCAGGACTTTCTACAGGGTCACGGTGGAGTCTGTACTCACGTACTGCATAAATACGTGGTACTGCACCTGCAACTGCTCGGGCAGGAAGGCTCTGCAGAGGGTAGTGAGGGGAGCAGAGAGGATCATTGGCGTCTCCCTACCCTCGGTACAAGAACTGTTCCAGAGCCGCTGTCTGAAGAAAGCACAGAGAATTGCCAAGGACAAACTGCACCCCCTCCACACACACCTGGATCTCCTGCCATCAGGCAAGAGATATCGAAGCATCAAAGCCCGGACTACGAGGCTGCTAAACAGCTTCCTACCACAGGCTGTGAGGCTGCTAAACAGTCACTCTGCACTCACAGTCACTTGACTTGACTCTGCGGCTGGCACGGACACTTTAATAACTGGCACTGGCCACTCAAATTAGTGGCCCCGGACATTTTTTATGATTGGTTTACTGTATTTTAACATTGTGTTTTTTTTACCTGCTTTTAACTATTTATACTGTTCCATCAGGGACTGGATTGTTTTTTTAGTGTTATTATGTGTGAAGTGTTTTTAAATTTCATGTGCGATGCTCCGCTATTCACTGGGAAACGTCTTTTCATTTTGCACTGTACAACTGTTGCTTGCAAGATGACAATAAAGGTTGATTGATTGATTGATTGATTGATTAGGGATAGTTAGCACGGAATCATGTCTCATGAATCTGTTGGGAGTTTTTTTGTATTTTTTAAAGAGGTGACCAAGAGGATTAATGAGAGCAGAACTTTGGAAATTGTCTATATGGAGATACAAGAGATCACAGATGCTGTAAACGTGAGCAAAAAAACAAACTGTTAGAGAAATTCAGCAGGTTAGGCAGCCTCTGTGAAGGGAAATGGAAAAGCAGATTTTCGGGTCAGGACCCTTCTTCAGTCTGAAATATTGTCTGTCCATTTCCCTCCACAGATATTGCCTGACCCGCTGAGTTCTTCCAGTTGGTTTTATGGACTTCAGCATGGCCCTTGACAAGGTTTCTCATGGTAGGTTGCTCTGGAAGGTTAGAGTGCCTTGTCCAGAGAAAGCTAGCTAATTGGATATATAATTAGATTGATGTTACGAAGCAGAGGGTGAGGATGGAAGGTTATTTTTCAGATTTTAAAATGGTGCTCGGCCCATTGCTGTTCATCATTTTTTTAAAACACCTTGTGTGATAATGTACAAGACATGGGATGGTAAGTTACCAAATATCATTAAAATAAGGGGTATCATTGACAGTGAGGAGTTATCAAAAATTACAAGGGGTACTTGATCATTTAGATAAGTGGGCTGAGGATGGCATTCGATTCAGATAAGCAAGAGTGGTTCCATTTTGGAAAGTCACACCAAGGTTGTACCTTCAGTGAAAAGTATGGACTGGTACGAGTTCAAGAACATAGTTTCCAGAAAGTGGTGTCATAGGTAGTCAGGGTGATGAAGAAGGCATTTGGCATGCTGGCCTTCATCAATTAGGGATATGAGTAAAGGAGTTATTTTGCAATTCTACAAGATGGTGTTGAAGCTGTACTTGGCGTATAGTGTACAGTTTTAGATACCTGTTTTTGGAAAGACATCATTTAGCTGGATAGAGTCCAAATAAGTTATATAAGCATGTTGCCAGGACTCGAGGGCATGAGTTATAGTGCAGGGATTGGGCAGGCTAGGATTTTATTCCTTAGGGGCATAGGCAACTGAGGGATAACCTGATCAAGGTGTATAAAAACGTGATGGACATAGTTAACGTTAATCATGGTGTTTTCCCAAGGAAGGGGAATCAAAAACAAGAGGGCATAAGTTTAAAATGAGAGAGGATAACTTAAAAGATGTCTGACAGACAATTTCTTCACTAAGAGGATTAGTATGTATATGGGATGAGCTGTCAAAAATGTGGCTGAGGCAGATACAATAACAATATTAAAAACAGGAAAATTATTTTGAAACTTTGCATCTGCAGCCTAATAGATGAAAGAAATCAGAATTTATCATAAGCTATCATTTAAAAAACAAAAGCAAATTTTTGGTAGTAACAGAATTAAATCAACATACCAAGAATTTGGCACGATGACAACCTCCCTATGAAAATTACATATAGTCCAACTTTTGCGTGCTGACCAAAAGACCTCATCTAAGCTAGTACCATTTGACCACATTTGATCCATATCTCTCTAAACCTTTCCTATTAATGTACCTGTCCAAATGTCTTTTAAATTGTGTTATTGGACCTGCTTCAATGACTATCTGGTGGTTAATTCCATATAATCATCACCCTCTTCGTAAAGAAGTTGGCTCTCAGGTTCCTATTAAATCTTTCCCCTTTCATCTCAAACATGCCCTCCAGTTTTTGAGTCCCCTATACTGGAAAAAGGACAATATGCATTCACCCTAATTATTCCCCTTGTGATTTTATAGACCTCTATAAGGTCGCCACTCAGTCTCCTGCATTGCAAGGAATAAAGTCTTTGCCTGCCGAACACCTCGCCATAACTCAGTCCTGAGAACATCATCATAAATCTCTGCATTCTGTCCAGCTTAATTTCTTATGTTCTTATATACTGGTTTTATAATCTGATCCAGTATACTTTGCAACAATTGGCAGTATAGTCATTGGTGATATTGTTAATCAACAAAAATCCATAATACAGCAAAATAAAATTATTGTAAACATTAATAATTAATATTTTCACAAACAAGCATATTTTTAGAGTACACGGAAAACAGATGCAGTAAGATGATGAAATCATTGCACTAACATTAACTGGTAGCTTTTCTTACCTTAGTGTCCGCAGGTCCCATAGTTTGATCCCATCAGTTACAGCGGTAGTCAGAAAGAGATTATAGAAATCTGAAGGCTGACTACTAAACACTGAGCCCTGAAACAAGAGGAAGGATGTTAACAATAAGCGATTTACAATGATGATAACTGAAAACTAAATTTAAAAACAAGTGTCCAAATAGCTTGGGAAAAAGTTCTTGAGATTTGAAGGGAAATAAGATTGCTTTCATTAACATTAATCAAGCATTATGCTCTTAACTCAATTTAATGTTCAACAATAATAATTAGGAAGGTGTTACAGGGGAAATTTCTGAGATTGTTTCATAATGTTCAGATTTGCATGAATTCCTTGTTCACATGAAGCTCACAGGGTAAACAGTATACATACAGTAATGATAAGTACAATGACAAGCTCAAACCAGCAGAACGGTGCAAGATTTTAGTACAATCCTAAGTAATACCAAAAAAAGTACAATAATGGAATAACATAGAAAAATAGAAAATAGGTGCAGGAGTAGGCCATTCGGCCCTTCGAGCCTGCACTGCCATTCAATATGATCATGGCTGATCATCCAACTCAGTATCCTTTACCTGCCTTCTCTCCATACCCCCTGATACCTTTAGCCACAAGGGCCACATCAAACTCCCTCTTAAATATAGCCAATGAACTGGCCTCACTACCTTCTGTGGCAGACAGTTCCAGAGATTCACCACTCTCTGTGTGAAAAATGTTTTTCTCATCTCGGCCCATAAAGATTTCCCCTTTATCCTTAAACTGTGACCCCTTGTCCTGGAATTCCCCAACATCGGGAACAATCTCCCTGCATCTAGCCTGTCCAACCCCTTAAGAATTTTGTAAGTTTCTATAAGATTCCCTCAATCTTCTAAATTCTAACGAGTACAAGCCGAGTCTATCCAGTCTTTCTTCATATGATAGTCCTGACATCCCAGGAATCAGTCTGGTGAACCTTCTCTGTACTCCCTCTATGGCAAGAATGTCTTTCCTCAGATTTGGAGACCAAAACTGTATGCAACACTCCAGGTGTGGTCTCACCAAGACCCTGTACAACTGTAGTAGAACCTCCCTGCTCCTATACTCAAATCCTTTTGCTATGAATGCTAACATACCATTCGCTTTCTTCACTGCCTGCTGCACCTGCATGCCTACTTTCAATGACTGGTGTACCATGACACCCGGGTCTCGTTGCATCTCCCCTTTTCCTAATCGGCCACCATTCAGATAATAGTCTACTTTCCTGTGAGCCCACAACCCTGAGGAACACCAT
Organism: Leucoraja erinaceus; assembly: GCF_028641065.1. Classification (NCBI taxonomy): domain Eukaryota; kingdom Metazoa; phylum Chordata; class Chondrichthyes; order Rajiformes; family Rajidae; genus Leucoraja; species Leucoraja erinaceus. Next base: position 24,176,077 of record NC_073384.1, read on the forward strand.
TGCTGAGAGTCAGGGTGAAGGAAATATTATGACCAATTCTAACCAACTGTGGTCTGCCGATCAGCAAGTCCAGAAGCCAGTTGCAAATGTAGGCCTCACAGCAAAGAGACAGAAGTTTAGGAATGAGCTTATTCAATATTATGATGTTAAAGGCTGAGCTTTAGTCAATGATGAGCATCCTGACATAGGTGATCCTTGTCAAAGTAATTTAGAGCTGAATATAGTGCAAGAGAGTTGACATCCATAGACCCATTTTATCTGCGTGCAAATGCAAGGGGTCCCTAAATTGTCCAGAACACTGGCACAGATATGGGCTATTTACAGTCTTTCAAAGCACTTTATTTTGGTAGCAAAACCCTAGAAACTTTTGAAATCAAGATTGAGAATTTTTTATATTGGGAAACGCTATGCCAGGAATTCTGAAAAGTGTCACAGCACCAGAGAAGTAGCAGTTGAATATAACAATATTTCTGAGTGATTTTAATTAGGCAAACTGAGCTCAATCTCATTCCTACTCACATCAGTTCAATTTGCAAAACTGATTCATTCCACCTGTACAAACATATCAAGCTCCCCCCCGCTGTTACTAAAACTTGAAGATGGCCATTGATTTATTTGACCTACTGCATTAATCAGCTCCAGGAACCTGCTCTACAAATATCATTACAATGCTGCACCCTTGCCACTGATCATCTGATCAAGTCCTGAAGCACATGGCTGCCAGATTTTTGAACCAAGGTGAAGAATAAACTTATTCACCAAGAAGAAACTTTCGAACATAAGAAAAACCAGCAGGAGAAGGCATCCAGTCTTAAAGCCTGGCCCACTGTTCATCAAGATCTGTGTGGATCTGCCAGCTCAGTGTCATTGTCCTGTACTATATACAAATCCCTACATTTCCTTAATCTCCAGGAAATTCTTAAGACTCTCTGTTGAATAACCGCAATGACTACTCTTACAGTTTAGTTTATTGTCACGTGTAACAGAGTACAATGAAAAGCTTTTGTTGCATGCTATCCAGTCAGCAAAAAGACAATACGGAAAGTTCCTGGATAGAGAATTCCAAAGAGTCACCCCTCTGTCTGGAGAAATCTCACTTTGCCACAATCTAAAACAAAATGTTCTTATTCTCGATTCATGTCTGCTGCCCTAGATTCCTCTGTCAGGGGAAACCGGCTTCCTGAATGCAGCTTATTGAGCCCTTCAAAAATTTTTGAAGTTTTAGTGAAATCCCCTCTCATTTGTAGAAACTTTAAATAATGCAGTCCTCAAATTTGAGTCTACTCAAATAAAAAGAAAAAATACTGGAAACTCTTAGCCAGTTATGCAGCATTTTTGGAAAGAGAAACAAAGATAACATTTCAGGTTAAAGGCTATTCATAATTCAGATTTCTAATATCATATCTTGCCATCCCTGGTTACCAGACTAGTAAATTTTCACTGCACTCCCTTTTTTAGCAAATACCTGTACATCCTTCTTTCACTATTACGTTGTGGGCCGAGCATCGAAAATGTGTCTAGAATTTAACTTTCGTGACCCATGTCTGGTATCTACTTGAAATTTGGCACAGATTTAGATTAAATATAATTGAGAAGGAATTCATAACTCGTCAGTGTCAAAAGTTTCACACTAATTTATTAAGCTAATTAGAAAATTAGATTGATAAAGGTAGCTCCATTTAGTGTGCAATATATATTTTTTAATTGTGTACTGAACCCACCTAATTAATGGGTGAGGGCAGGTCCTGTGCGTTTCCCCGTTTACTGAACCCTACTGACTGCCAGTGTGCAGAGTGGGGATCACGGCCATAGTGGGACTGGGACAGTGCCAGGCTGGGGGAAGGTTAAGGCATCTTCCACTGAGAGGAAAATGCCTAACCCTAACCCTAACTCGCCCCCCTTCCAGAGCTGCCCATGGCTGGAGCTGGAGCCGCTTTGGGACTGGCTGCAGGCTCCGTACGTGTGGCCGCTCAGCGAGTCCACCTCGGCCAGCATGCCCTTCTAGATCACCATGGTGATGATGGTGAGGGGCAGCACTGCCCTGCATGCCGCCAGGGCCGCCTTCGGCACCCCCATAGCACCGGTTCCGTCAATCCACATGCTCACTCGCTGCAACACTGGCTGGCCGACAGTCCGACTGAGCCTTTGCAGCATCCACCGGCGGGCTGACAGCCCGACCAACCATTCACAGCATCCACCGGTCTGCCGACAGCTCAACCGACCCTTCGCAGCATCTACCGGCCTACCGACAGCCCGACCGACCCCTCGCTGCACTCACCGGCAGGCCAACAGCCCAACCAACCCTTCGCAGCATCCACCGATCTACCGACAGCCCGACCAACCCTTCGCAGCATCCACCGGTCTACTGACAGCCCGACTGACTGACCCTAATCCTAGTTCTACATTTTTATTTATCATTTTTATTTAACAGTTCACATCATAACTTTACAAAGATAAATCAATTGTAAAACAAAATTATCAGCAAGGTTAACATTACCTTCATTCCTTCCAAACCTTGCTATTGTTTTGATGTAATTAGGAGGCAACCATGATCCCAGTGTGCTCACTGCCTAGCTACCATGAAACAAAGTGCACGATTGGTCATCTGGCCTCTGACTCAATGTCAAACGTGCATTGATTGGACAATTACTGCTCTGAAAATTATAGGTTTTTCTCATATATCAAAAATATGTGCAGGTTTTGATCTTGACGAGTTTCAGGTATGGTTTCTATAATTTTCTGGAGCGCTAGCATAATGTTGTGGGCCGAAGGAACTGGTTTCCAGAGGGCTAGTATGGACATTGTGGGCCGAATAGATTCTTGGGCTGGCAGCTCAATCAATGAGACCACTCACACACACGCACACACACAATCACTCACACACACACTCACAGACAATATGATAGTAACCTTTCTTGAATACTCACACGGCCTCTCCACTTTGGGGCTTCCGATTCAGCAGCACTTCCGCAATCAGCGTGGCCTCTGCACTTACCGGAAATTACGCAATCAGCGCGACCTCTGCACTCACCGGAAATTACGCAATCAACGCGATCTGTCCACTAAGCGGAAGTCACAAAATGAGCGGGGCTTTTGAACCATACACAGTCGCACCTAATAAAGGAATAAATGTTTTATTAGGTCCGACTGTGTTTGGTAAAGCAACTAGGTCTCATTCAATATAAACACCAACCAATCTCTCACCATTTGAAAAAATACTCTGCTTTTCTATTAAGTACTCCAAAGTGGATGACATAATTTTTCATATAATATTCCACCTGTGATTTAACTTGTATCCCCCGAAGCCTCTTAACATGTTCATCTGTTCTCACAAAACCAAGTCACAAATGTGCAAATATAACATTTCATCCTCTCATGCAGATCATTCATGGAGATTATGAGTCCAAGTAGTGATCCCTGTGGCACCCCACATTTCACAGCCTGCCAACCTGAAAACATTTAATTATGCCAATCTTTAGTTTCTGCATAAAATTAAAAAAAATTCTTAATGCATGTCAGTATATTACTTCCAATTATATGTGTTCCTCATAATCGATGCTCCTGGCATTTATCAAACATTTATGAAAAGCCTACAGAAGATCAAATTAACCACTTCCACTAGTTCCGCTTTATCTATATTATTTTTCACATCCTCAAAGAATTCTAGATTTGGCATGTCGTTCAATACTCTATCAAACTGCCACAAGTGCATGGTAGAGAGTACAATGATTGTGTGCATCATGGCCTGGTCCAGCACTTCAAATGCCCAAGAACGAAGGAGGCTACAGAAAGTGGTGTGCATTGCCCGGTACATTACAGGTATTGGTCACACCATTGAACCACAGGAAGCTCTGCCCCATGGAGACAGCTAATATCATTAAAGACCCACACCAGACCAGTCATGTTCTCATCTCGCCTCTACGATCGGAAAGAAGGTACAGGACCCTGAGAACAATTGCCTTCAGGTTCAGGATGGTACAGTGGCGTAACGGTAGAGTTGCTGCCTTACAGTGCCAGAGACTCAGATTCAATCCTGACTATGGGTGTTGTCAGTATAGAATTTGTACGTTGAGTAGTGTTTGACCATGTGGATTTTTTCTGGGTCCTCAAGTTTCCTCCCACGTTCCAAGGATATGAAGGTTTGTAGGTTATTTTGCTTCTGTAAATTATCCCAAGTGTGCAGGATAGAACTAGAGTAGGGGTGATCATTGGTCGACTACATCTCTGAACAAAACTGAACTAAAGATCTTCTTCCCATCAACCTTCAGGCTCCTGAACTACACTGCACAACCCAAATCACAACACTGCCTCAGCAACAAACTACTATAGACATTGCACTACTAAGGTCGCACTACATACTTTGGTTTTCACTATTATGGTCAGGTTTAACATAACTGATCATTTATTGTTTTATTTAATTGTTATGCTGTTGCATTCAATATGCCTATAAAACAGCAGCAACTAAGAACTTAATTATTCTGGTTCCAGTTTATATGACAATTCAATACTCTTAACCCTTGAATTACTCAAACAATATTTTCTCTACATAAATCAATTTTGACTGCTTAATCCGACTATTCCTTTCAAGAATTTCTGTTATTACATCCTTTAGTATAGATTCTGGCAAATTCGCTACAACTGACACTAGGCTGTCGGTAGTTCCCCTTTTGTTTGCTCATACAGATGCACAACCTTTTATCCGAAGATCCAAATAACGAAAACCTCCGAATAGCGACATTTTTTCAGTCCTTGAAGAAAGGTCCTTGAAAACGTTCACCGAGGGCGGCCCGCAGAGGTGACAGCGGAACCTCCGGTCGGTCCTCGAAGAAAGGGGAACTAAATCCCCATTCATAAAAGAGAAGGTGAGGGTATATTGCGCGGGAGGGTTAATAATTGACAATCTGCTGCTGCCTACCCGCTGAGGGTAAAAAGTTCCCACGGTACACTCACGATACACAGTGTATCGTGAGTCTTGCGTGGGAACTTTTTTAACTCAGCGGGCAGGGAGCAGCAGATTGTCGCTCCCTTCAGTTTCACCCCACCTACACCCCTCTGCTTCCCGGCCATGTGTGTGACCCCTTCCCTCCCCTCTCCAGCTCCCCGCCCATTGCACCGGCGCGGGGGCTTTGCACTGTCTTCACGTCGGAGCTAGTGCCAGTCACCGGAGACATCAGGACCAACGGGACACTGGCCCCCAGGCCCACTGCAAGCACGGAGAACCCAGAGACCCACAGCCAGCAGCAGCCCAGCCCCGTTCCAATTCCAGAGGAACACGCTCCCGGTAGGGACAGAAGCTGATGGTGTGCAAAGTACGTCTTGGTCTTGAGGTTGCGGATGAGGGGGCGCAGCTCGGGCTGTGACGTCTCCGGCCACCCCCCTGTACAGGAGCTGAGACTGGGAACTGTGGGGTTGTTTGCAGTTGCAGAGGGAGGGGGCAAGGGCGGTACAGTTCCCAGTCTCAGCTCCAGTCCAGGGGGGTGACCGGAGACGTCAGGACCAACGGGACACCGACTGCAAGCACGGAGATCCCATAGACTCACAGCCAGCAACAACTCTAGCCCAGCCCCGCTCCAACTCCAGAGGAACCCGGGTTGCGGATGAGGGGGCGCAGCTCGGGCTGTGGGCGAATTGCCACTTGTCGCTGTAGCGGCGCATCGGGGAGCGGGTTCTTGTTGGTCCTGACGTCTCCGGCCATCCCCCTGGACAGGAGCTGAGAGACGTCAGGACCACCAGAAGCCGCTCCCCGATGCGCCGCTACAGCGACAAGTGGCAGTTCGCCCACAGCCCGAGCTGCGCCCCCTCATCGGGACACCGACCCCCAGGCCCACTGCAAGCACGGAGATCCCAGAGACTCACAGCCAGCAACAACTTTAGTCCAGTCCCGCTCCAACTCCAGAGGAACCCGGGTTGCGGATGAGGGGGCGCAGCTCGGGCTGTGGGCGAACTGCCACTTGTCGCCGTAGCGGCGCATCGGGGAGCGGATTCCTCTGGAGTTGGAGGGACAGGGAGACACAGCGGCTTTTGAGAATGGTGGGCAATCACTACCAAAGTTCTGCCCACACACTCAGTACACCTCTCCTACACTTGTCTCCCGCACTAAGATCATCTCGCAGAGAAGGATCCCAGCCTAACCCTCCCTATTCTCTCCTATTCTGCAAGAAAAACCTACATTGAAGACTCAAACTCGTGATCGAGTAACTGCCGGGATCGAGGCGCAAACTCGCGACCTTGCGGATATGAGCCGAGCACTCTACCACTGAGCCAGCCGTTAAAATCTACGCTAAAAATCTTCCATTCCGAAAACCGAAAAACTCTGAATTACGAAAAGTGTCTGGTCCCAAGGCTTTCGGATAAAAGGTTGTGCACCTGTACTCTCTTAAATACTTTGGCCACACAATGGAAGACACAAATAATCTCTCAGATGTGCTGGGAATCAGAGGATCTAGGGTGACGGAGGAACTGAAGGAAATTCACATTAGGCAGGAAATGGTGTTGGGTAGACTGATGGGACTGAAGGCTGATAAATCCCCAGGGCCTGATGGTCTGCATCCCAGGGTACTTGGGAAGTGGTTCTAGAAATCGTGGACACATTGGTGATCACACAAATGATGACACAAAGCTGGGTGCCAGTGTGAACTGTGAGGAGGATGCTATGAGGATGCAGGATGACTCGGGAAGCAGGGAATTATAGACGTTAGCCTGACATCAATGGTGGGGAAGATGCTGGAGTCGATTAATGGCGGGACTGTCATATGATGAAAGAATGGAGCGACTGGGCTTGTATTCACTGGAATTTAGAAGGATGAGAAGGAATCTTATAGAAGCATATACAATTATTAAGGGATTGGACACACTAGATGCAGGAAACATGTTCCCAATGTTGGGGGAGTCCAGAACCAGGGGCCACAGTTTAAGAATAAGGGATAGGCCATTTAGAACCGAGATGAGGAAAAACTTTTTTACACAGAGATTTGTGAAATTCTCTGCCTCAGAAGTCAGTGGAGACGATTAACTGGTTGCATTCAAGAGAGAGTTAGATACAGCTCTTAGGGCTAGCCGAATAAAGGGGTATCGGATGAAGGCAGGACAGTGTGTTGATTGTGGGTGATCAGCTTGCAGAGGGTTGGGCAGAAGCACATGATCTTGACCTAATTCATGATGCTAAACTTCCTCCTTCCTTCAATAGCTGCCGATGGAAGAAAGGCTATAATCCAGATCTGGCCTTTACAAGTGATCGAATAACATGTCAAAGCACAAAACTAGTCTTAGAGCCAATACCACACTCTCAACACAGGCCAATCATCATTGGCATTACTGCCCAATCTGACTCAGCACATTGAGGACAGCTTTGAGAGCCATCTCCATCGGGTGGCACCACTGGAGTGGCTGCCTCGCCAGCAGCTCGTCGGTACTTTCACCTTTTTTGTTAATTTTAGTGTGTCTAAATGTATGTTTTAATGTTCCTCAGTATGTATTATATGGGGGGTGGTGGGGGGGGAATAAGGGGAAACTGTTTTTTCAGTCACTTAACTGGACTGAGATACGTCTTTTCTCCATGTCGCATCTTTGACCCCCCCCTCGCATTTATATATTTATTACTTGGACAGGGGCCACAGAGTGGCACGGGTGGGGGACTGTTTGGTGAAATTTGACAAATGTAAAAAATTGTACTGGAAAATATTTGTATAGTCTCCGAAAATGTCGGATGAATTTTGTTTGTTTGAATGGTTCAGGAATTGTATATATTTATCAATTGAATAATGTCTATTTTGAAATTTTAAAAAAATCTTCGCCCCCCCTCACAGCCTACCAACTGGATTGGCGCGGCCTTTCCAAATGGAGCAGGCACAGCGTGGAATTACCATCGCAGAGTCTGGGATCTTTTGCCGAGGATTGGAGCTCAGCCTGTGGACTTTGAAAGCGGCGATCTCCAGTAAGAATCGGCCGATTCGGGAACTGCCAGCCGCTGAGTGTGTCCCGATCCGTCCCGACGTAGGAGTTCCGATCATCCCGGCGAGAGGGCCTGTACATCGGGCCATCCGTAGTGGCGACTGCGGAGGTTTCTAGGCCCCGATCATGGGTGTACAAAAGGAGGAAGAGTGACTGAACTTTATTGCCTTCCATCACAATGAGAAATGTTGATTCCACTGTGGTGGATATTTACGTTAAATTCTATTGTGTATTGTGTTCTTTTGGTTCATATGGCTGTATGGTAACTCAAATTTCACTGTACCAATTAGTGCATGTGACAATAAATGTGAACTTGAACTTGAATGAACCAACTGGCATCGTCTTTGTTGATCTGACAGCTGCCTACGACACTGTGAACCACCGGCTGCTCCTCAACAAGCTCCATGACATGACAAAGGATTTCCACTTGACCAAACTGTTTCAACAGCTACTGGAAAACAGACACTTCTATGTTGAGCTAAATGATAAACGCAGCATATGGAGGAAACAAAAGAATGGCCTAGCTCAGGGCAGCGTACTTGCTCCGGTGCTGTTCATTGTATACACTAATGATCAGTCAGTGTTCACATGGACAAGAAGCTTCATTTACACTGACGACCTTGGAATAGCAGCCCAGAGCACTTACATAGATGAGGTAGAAGCTACCCTCTAATCATCCTTTGACAACTTGACAAACTACTACAAGGACAACCAACCGAAGGCATACCCTGCTAAGACCCAAGTTAGCCTTTTCCACCTTCGTAATCGCGAAGCTGGGAGGAAGCTGTCCTTAACATGGAATGGTGTCCCTTTGAGACACTGTGACTACCCTGTCTATCTTGGGGTCACTCTGGAAGGGCTAAGTGAGGATGAGGAACAGCGTGGGGTACCAATGCATCCACAGTGTGGTCAACTGCTCTTGCGCTGTGCTACTCTTGTGCAGAGTATGCTTGTCTTGTTTGGGAGAGGTCATCTCATGTGAAGAAAGTCCTTAATGACAAATGCATCACTGGCAGCCTAAAACCAACGGATGTGGATAGCTTGCATGTCTTGGCAGGCATTGCTCCACTAGGAATCCACAGATCAGTTGCCAGTAGAACTGAACGTAGTTGGCAAGTTGGGGACACCCGCCCTTCCTGTCACTCACATCACCCAGTCTCAAAATGGCTGAAGTCGAGGAAGAGCATCCTCCACACAGTCCAGCCACTGTCAGTCTCCTCAAGCAACCAGATTAGCCTTGTGGGAAAAGAAACGCAGTGAAAACCACAAACACGTAAAGATGCCTATCCCAACCAAGGAACAGCTACCACCAGGTCACAGGTGTGGCTGGAAGACCTGAAAGTCCCTCAATAGGATTCGTACCGGCATGGGCCGATACAAGACCAATGTGAACAAATGCGGCTATGCAGATGCGGCAGACACAAAATGTGAATTTGGAACATCTGTACAATCCATGCCACACCTACTAAGATGCCCACTTCTTAGTGAACAATGCTGCCTGGAAGATCCAGCAGTGGCAAACAAAAAGGCTGTCCACTGTGCAAGAGCCTGGCCAAACATTTGAAACATAAATGATGGACACGAAAAAAGTTATGATCACATTGAATGGCAGTGCTGGCTGGAAGGGCAGAATGGCCTACTCCTGCACCTATTGTCTATGTATCTATTATCCAATCCAGTAAAAATTCCACAATCTATAGACCTTTGGCGCATTGTAACAATGTAGTGACTCGCCTAGCATTATCAAACAGTACATCCCAAGGGCAGGAGGTGCAAGGATACACCACCAGCTTATTTCCCCTCCAAGTACACACCATCCTTACTTGAAAATATATCACATGTCCTTCAACAGCACTGGGTCCAAATCCTAGTATTACCCCTCCCATGAACATCTACTTTACTATATGGAGGAAATGCACTCAGTTGGTCAGGCAGCAACCCCAGAGAACATGGATAGGTGATATTTTGGGTCAGGACCCTCTCTTGGGTCAGACATTTCAGGTCGGGACTCCTCTTCTCCCTCATAAAATGAATGCCCTTTCTCATGATCTGCACTAAGGGCACAAACAATAAAATGGTGGGGATACCCTGCAGAGCGTCCTTTCTCAGCATATTTCTATGGATATTTTATGGGCCAAATTTAAAGCCAAAAATGTCCACGCCTTTATTTAAACAGTTTAATCCACAAGAAGTGAATACCTTGGTTTTTAAGGTTTGTTTTTTCATCTAGTTAAATATGTTCCTAATACACCAGGTCAGTAAACAGTTATTTCACAGATATTACAGAAAAGGCATAATGGTATTTCAACATTCACAAGCAAATTTTTCTTATCTCTTATGAGGGATCAAATAGACTTAGTGAATCTACCTTAGGTATTTCAGCAGAACAAAAAACTATTCTCAGAGGAAATAAAAAAGATTGAAACCAGGTTGGTAAGCCTCGGATACAACATTTTTCCATCATTATACGGTAGCAGAGTGCAGACAAACTGCAGAATGGAAACATATTTCTCATTCTTTTCCACCTTATTCCAACTACTCACTGCTACAGCAGATGCTTCCTCCGAGTGGTAGTGAAATCTCTTTCCTTGTAAGGATAAGAGTGGGCAAAATTTATAACTACAAGCTCACCATATTCCTTTGATGAATCAATGTTCCATTTTGTAGCTGCTGCATTAAATCTTAACACATCTGTAATAACAATTTGTATTTCTTGCTACTGACTTACTGATGCCTTCAAAGTATAACTAACATTCAACTTTTTAATTCCTCACTAGCCCTTAGATAATAATAAAATGAAGTACCGTTTCATATTGAATTAATCAGCAAGTATTACTATATTTCTCTGAGCTGCATCCTGAATTCAACGTGTGACACTCTGTTTCCTACAAAGGATCCTGAGACAATAATACTTTTGGCTCGAATTTGTAATCGTCCAGAATAAATGAACCATGGAGCACCCTTGTAATGCTAAACATCAATGTTATTTCATGGGATAGTTAATAGCTTCAATGCATAAGGAATAACAGCAGAACACTAAATCTGTTACTCCAACAATTTTGGTTCCACCTAATTTGGGACAATTATGGCAACAAATTCACCTATGATCTAAATCAACCATAAAGTCACAGAGTCAATAAAGCACAGCAAGAGGCCATTCAATCTAATAAGTTTTTTGCCAACTCTCTTTATTCAGTCAGTCCTATTCCCTCATTCTACCCCAGTTGAGCTGTGTTTATTTCCCTCACATGTCCATCCAATTTCCTTCTGAAATCAAACCATAAGCAAACAGTGATTTAAATAATTTACTTCAATCGTTCAATGGTGCTTTTATTGTCAATTGTGCAAAGTGCTGACACACAGCAAAATTCTAGTAAAAGCCCAGTAGAGTATTGCCATACCCCAATCCCTAATGACCAAGTGTACAGAATAGTCTACTGAGGCTGCATGCAATAAGCGCCATGTTTTGCCACCATTTTCAAAGTCTAGTCCACGCTCCAGGTATTATGAGCAATGCCCATTCCAAGTAAACCCCAGATTCCTGCAGGCCTCCAGCCATCACCTTCCTTGGTCGTGTGTCGACCTGTAAACCGACGTCGCTCTCCTCGCCCGTCCATCTTTGTTCCCTGGGAGCACCTCCCGCAGCTGCCCTTGAGGTCATGGTAAGCCAGACCCCAGTTCCCTCTTCTCTCCTATGGGCCTTGCTCCTCACTTGTCGCGTCCGTCGCCTCCTCCTCCTCCCGTCTTCGGAGGACGTGCAGTGACTGGCGCCACTAGGATCTGCCGGGTCCAACAAGCAGGGTTTGCAGTTTGCGGGGTCTTGTGTTCGGCCGCCGCAGCCTTCTGGGAGCTTGAGCCACAAGCATCTTCAACATATGTTACTGTCCAATCAATAATCATAACATGTTGTATTTGAAGTATGGTGTGGCCTTTAGGCCAATAAAAACTGTTTCCAGTGCAGTACCAAGGGAGTCGAGGCAAGTCAACTTGAATTTATTGTCATATCCACAAATACAGTGAAAAGTACAGGTACAATGAAAATCTTGCTTGCAGCAGCATGACACACAGACTCAAACACATAAAAACTATTTATACAAATATGCAGATAAAATTTCTAAAGTAGACTATGCAAAAAGCAAAACAATAGTGCAAAACACATTCAGAAACGACAAATCCACGACTGTGCAAGAGGTGGACTGAAATGTTCTGTAATCGAAATAGGATTAGAATTATGTAGGTTGGTTCAAGAACCTGAAAGATGTAGGATAGTAGTTGTTCCAGAACATGGTGTTGTCGGACTTCAGGGTTCTGTACCTCCTGCCCGATGGCAGCAGTGAGAAGAGGGTATGGCCCAAATGGTGGAGATCCTTCATGATAGATGTTGCCTTCATGAGGTAGTGCCTCATACAGATGCTTTCGATAGATGGGAGGACTGTGCTCATGATGGATGGGGCTGAGTCCATCAATCCCTGCTTCCTCTTGTGTTGGAATTGCCACACCAGGCCATGATGCAACCAGCCAGGATACTTTCTACAGTACAGTGAAGTGTGTTAGAATATTTGGAGACATGTTGATTAAGTCGGATTCATGTTGCTGGCATAAAGTAAACCTTTACTTTATAAGAGGTTAGAAGGTTATTCTTCTAACCTCTAATAAAGTTCTGGAACGCTTTCTTTGTGATCAGATCTATGTGCTGGACCCAGAACAAGCCTTCCAAGGTAATAACACCCCGAAATTTGAGTGCAGTACTGTGTGAGATCTTTTGAATGAGACATTGAATTGAGGCCTTATCGGGCAGGCAAAACAAATCTCACATCATTATTTTAAAGATCATTGAATACTAAACAAAATTCTACACACAATATCATCCTCAAACAAGGAGGATGATCTGACCATTAACCTAATTGTTCTTTGTGAGACCTTAAGCACAAATTGTCAACTGCAAATCTTACTGCAGGAACATGTTTCATAGCAAAAGGATTTGAGTATAGGAGCAGGGAGGTTCTACTGCAGTTGTACAGGGTCTTGGTGAGACCACACCTGGAGTATTGCGTACAGTTTTGGTCTCCAAATCTGAGGAAGGACATTATTGCCATAGTACAGAGGAAGTGCAGGGAAGGTTCACCAGACTGATTCCTGGGATGTCAGGACTGTCTTATGAAAAAAGACTGGATAGACTTGGTTTATACTCTCTAGAATTTAGGAGATTGAGAGGTGATCTTATAGAAACTTACAAAATTCTTAAGGGGTTGGACAGGCTAGATGCAGGAAGATTGCTCCCGATGTTGGGAAAGTCCAGGACAAGGGGTCACAGCTTAAGGATAAGGGGGAAATCCTTTAAAACGGAGATGAGAAGAACTTTCACACAGAGAGTGGTGAATCTCTGGAACTCTCTGCCACAGAGGGTAGTCGAGGCCAGTTCATTGGCTATATTTAAGAGGGAGTTAGATGTGGCCCTTGTGGCTAAGGGGATCAGAGGGTATGGAGAGAAGGCAGGTACGGGATACTGAGTTGGATGATCAGCCATGATCATATTGAATGGCGGTGCAGGCTCGAAGGGCCGAATGGCCTACTCCTGCACCTAATTTCTATGTTTCTATGTGAAATACACATGATGCAAATTGCCTGCTGCATTTCCTATAACCTAACAATTTACTATTGTTAAAAATGTGAGGAAGGGGCAACTCAATAATTACCTGCCAGTTATCTAAGTTAATTGATGGGAAAATTATGGGAATTCATGTTGAATTACGGTATCCATTCAGCAGTGATTTGTTAAGAGATGGTTTGGTCTGACGAAAAACTGAATTTTTGAAGAAGCTTAATAACGTCCAAACTCCAAAGTATGTTTTGATTTTGGAAAGGTTTTAGACTGTCCTACATAACGTTGATCAAAAAGTGGTAAAAATCCATGGGATTCAAGGGAGGCAAACTGAAAACAAAATTTGTTCAGTGGTTGGCAGGCACCAAAGGACAAGGGCTGATGGCTTTTGTGACTGGAAGACTATAACCAAGTAGAAACTATAGATATTAATAACACCATGAGGCATTATGCAAACTAAAAGATTACAAAGCCCCCAGATCTGATAGCCAAACTGAAGTGGCTTTAGAGTTAACAAATGATTTTCCAAATATCTTACATTTTGTAACAGTCCCAGCAGATGAGAAAGTAGCAAGTCCAAGAAATAAGGGAGTAAATAGAAATTATAGACCAGTTAGCTTGACATTATTAATTCATTATTAAGGATATGGGTAACATAGCATTTTAAAAACGGTATGTAACAAAGCAGAGTCAACGTGAAAGGAATTTTTGTTTGACAAATCTAACGAGATTTTTTTAACAATGTGACCGACAGAGCAGATGTTTACTGTCAAGCCAGAACAAAAACACAAAAATGGAAGAATATAGGAGCAGAAGTAGGCCATTCATAGAAACATAGAAATTAGGTGCAGGAGTAGGCCATTCGGCCCTTCGAGCCTGCACCGCCATTCAATATGATCATGGCTGATCATCCAACTCAGTATCCCGTACCTGCCTTCTCTCCATACCCCCTGATCCCCTTAGCCACAAGGGCCACATCTAACTCCCTCTTAAATATAGCCAATGAACTGGCCTCAACGACCCTCTGTGGCAGAGAGTTCCAGAGATTCACCACTCACCATTCAGCTCCTCAAGTCTGTCCCACTGTTCAATACGATCATGACTGAAACATGCTAGCCTCAATTCCTCAGCAATGCCAGTTCCCAATCACCCTCAATTCATTGATTTTCAAATATTTATCAATCTCTACCTTATATATATATCCACCGATCCAGCCCCCACTACCCTCGGGGTAGAGAATTCCAGAGATCCTCTACCTGCTGAGAGGAGAAATATTTACGCACCTTAGTTGTAAATGATTAACACATTATTTTATTGTTACAAAACCTGTCCATCTTAAACTCCAGCCCCTTCACAATAATGATTCATGCACTTGAACACCTAGATTTCATCTGAATCCCTGGGGTGGGAGATCGCAATCTTCACATGCTCCATCCTGTTTCGACTAATGCAATCAACCCGACGTGCGACGAAGACGACGACAACTTTAGGCTGTGCACGCCAGAAGCAAAGATCCGAATCACTCATATTCAGTCTATATCCATTGAAGAAGGGTTTCGGCCCGAAACGTTACCTATTTCCTTCGCTCCATAGATGCTGCTGCACCCGCTGAGTTTCTCCAGCATTTTTGTGTACCTTCTATCCATTTAAATATGCTGCATTTTGATTCTTCTTACCAAAGTGTTTGATTTTACATATCCTTTAGGCTGATAGATCGCAAGTTATACAGGAGCCAGTCAATAACGATAGCCAACAAAATAAAATCCAGCTAAACCCCCTGAGATTCAGTGGTACTATGATGGAGATTCGCCATTGACCAGAAACGGAACTGGAGTAGCCATAGATATATATAAAACGTGGCTACAAATCCATCATCTACAAAGCTTTGGGGTGTAATACAATACTCTCTGCTTGTCCTGATAAGTACAGCTTCAACAACACTCAAGAATTTGACACCTTTACAGGACATAGTAACCAGCTTGATAGGTACATCATCGAGAAATATTCACCCACTACACCCCCAAAACACAGTACAAACCTGGAAACTATAAATTTATTTCCCTCCTCCAGGTCATTAATGGTAAACAACTGAGGGCCAAGAAACAAACTCTCCAGTACCCCAGATATTACATCTCTCCAGCCTGAAAATGATAATTTACTCCAGATTTTTGTTTTCTATACGACAGCCATTTTCCAATTCCTGCTAACATACTTCCTCTAATACCTTGGGCTCTTAATTTATGCAACAGCCTCTTGGCTGGAACCATGTTAAATGGTTTCTGGAAATTTAAATAAACTATAAATACAGGTACTCCTCCAACAACTCTTTCTGTCACTTCCTCTAAGAATTTTAGCAAATTTGTAAAACACGATTTACCTTTAATTGAACCATATTGACTCGGTTTCACTCTATTGAGCCTTTCTCCCATGATTAGTTATTAACCCCATGGATTATTGACATCTTGTCAGCCATACAGTGCATTCATAAAGTATTCAGACCCCTTCACTTTTTCCATTTTGTTACGTTACAGCCTTATTCTAAATGGATTAAATTATTTTTATCATCGATCTACACACAATACCCCATAATAAAAAAGCGAAAACAGGTGTAATTAATAAAGTAATTAAAAATAAATAACTGAATATCACATTTACATAAGTATTCAGACCCTTACGTAGTACTTTGTTGAGGCACCTTTGGCAGCGTCAAGTCTTCTTGGGTGTGACACTACAAGCATGGAACACCTGTATTTGGGTAATTTCTCCCATTCTTCTCTGCAGATCCTCTCAAGCTCTGTCAGGTTGTATGGGGAGCATCGATGCTCAGCTATTTTCAGGTCCCTCCAGAGATGTTCGATCGGGTTCAAGTCCGGGCTCTGGCTGGGCCACTCAAGGACATTCACAGACTTGTCACAAAGCCACTCCTGTGTTGTCTTACAATACAATACAATACAATTTATTTGTCATTTGAACCTCATTGAGGTTCAAACAAAATGTTGTTTCTGCAGTCATACACACAAGAAAGAACCAAGACACAACACAATTTACACAAACATCCATCACAGCGCATCTCCTCCTCGATGTGATGGAAGGCAAAGACTTATCTCTCCCCTGCACTTCCCATTCCCCTCCCGATGTCAGAGTCAAAGTCAAAGCCCCCGGCGGGCGATGGTAATTGTCCCGCGGCCATTAACGCCGTGCCAGGTGATGCAAGGCCACGCTCCGGGTCTTGTTGTTGGAGCCCCCGGCGGGCGCTAGCAAAGTTCCACAGCCATTCCAAGCCACACAGGGCGATGATGTAAGGCCCCGCTCCAGGTACTCTTCAACCCCGCAACTCGGGCGGGTGAAGTCGCCGTTGCGGAAGCCCCGAAAAGCGGTCTCCCAGCAGGGACCCGCGGGCTCCCAGTGTTCCTGTCTGCCAGACCTGCGGTTGGAGCCTCTGAATCCCCGGGGTCGGGTCGCAGCAGCTCGCCACCACTGCTCCTCCTGCTCCGAACTCGGCCAGCTCCATGATGGTGAGTAGGTCCGCAGGCTCCGTGACTGGAGCCCCAGTTCGTTCCTGCTGGTGGCCGCTCCACGGTGCTAGGCCCCAACGACAACGGAGACCCGACAGAGAAAAGGTCGGGTTCTCCGTGCAGGGGAAAGATTTTTAAAAGTTTCCCCTACCACCCGCCCCCACACACATACACACAAAAAAAATAAAAACTACATTCAAACGAGACAAAAAATAATAAAGACAGACGGACTGCAGAGGCCGCTGCGACGCGAGTCGCGCCACCCACCGGACGTCTTGGCTGTTTGCTTAGGATCATTGTCCTGTTGGAAGGTGAACCTCCGCCCCCATCTGAGGTCCAGAACGCTCTGGAGCAGGTTTTCATCAAGGATCTCTCTGTACTTTGCTCCGTTCATCTTCCTCTCAATCCTGACTAGTCTTCCAGTTCCTGCCGCTGAAACACATCCCCACAGAACGATGCTGCCACCACCATGCTTCACCATTGGTATGGTATTGGTCAGGTGATGAGCGGTGCCTGGTTTCCTCCAGACATGGCGCTTGGCATTCAGGCTAAAGAGTTCAATCTTGGTTTTATCAAACCAGAGCACCAGAAAAAACAACCCTTTTGGCAAACTTCAAGCGGGCTGTCATGTGCCTTTTACTGAGGAGTAGCTTCCGTCTGGCCAATCTACCATAGAGGGCTAATTGGTGGAGTGCCGCAGATATAGTTGTCCTTCCGGAAGGTTCTCCCATCTCCACAGAGGAACTCTGTCCGAGTGACCATCGGGTTCTTGGTCACCTCCCTGACCAAGGCCCTTCTCCCACAATTGCTCTATGAAGAGTCCTGGTGGTTCCAAAGTTCTTCCATTTAGGAATGACAGAAGCCACTGTGCTCTTCGGGACCTGCAATGCTGCAGAAATTGTTTTATACCCTTCTCCAGATCTGTGTCTCGACACAATCCTGTCTCAGAGGTCTACAGATAATTCCTTAGTCTTCATGGCTTGGTTTTCGCTCTGACATGCACTGTCAACTGTGGGACCTTATATAGACAGGTGTGTGCCTTTCCAAATCATGTCCAATCAATTTAATTTACCACTGGTGGACTCCAATCAAGTTGTAGAAACATCTCAAGGATAATCAATGGAAACAGGATTAACCTAGTCTCTATTTTGAGTGTCACAGCAAAGGGTCTGAATACTTACGTAAATGTGATATTTCAGTTATTTATTTTTAATTACTTTGCAAAAGTTTCTAAACCTGTTTTCGCTTCATTCTGGGGTATTGTGTAGATTGGGGTAGATTGATGATTTAAAAAATGAATTGAATCCATTTTAAAATAAGGCTGTAAAGTAATAAAATGTGGAAAAATTGAAGGGGTCTGAATACTTTCTGAATGCACTGTAGATGTTAAACTAACGGGCATATAATCACTCATATTCTGGTTTCCTCCATTTCCGAACAAGGGTGTCACATTGACTGTTTCCAATCCTCTGGTGTGTTCCCTGATATCAGCAAGTTTCAAAACGTTTTGACCAATGAATCCACTTTCTCCATAGCCACTTTCTTCATAACCTTTTGGTGCAGTCCATCAGCTCCTGGAGATCTATCCACCTTTAGCCCCCTGAGTTTCTCTGATACTTCTTCCTTTGAGATTGGGATTTTTACAAGTTCCTTCCTATTGAAATGAGCCCATGTGTTAACTAAGGATATTTTCAGTATCTTTCACAGTGAACACTGATGCAAGAAGCTCATTTAACATATCTGCCATTTCTTTGTTTTCTATTTACCAGCATAATTTTCTGGTGGTCCCATAACTATTTAGCTGCCTTATTCCTATTTGAACATCTACATTCATACTGTTTCTATTAATATTACATAAGTTTTCTCTCAAAATCAATGTTATGATTTCCTATGAGTTTTCTTGTCTATCGCTATGTGATCTTAAAAACTTCCCAATACTCTGGACTATCACCAATACTTGCCGCTTTGTAAACCTTATTTTTCAATTTAACATTAATCTTGACCTCCTCTGCTAACCACAGACTGTGTCTGTTTCTCATATAATCCCTCTTTATAATCAGGATAAATTCCTGCTACCCATTATGGACCAGCTGTTTGAATATCTGCCACTGTTCATCTACTGACCTGCCTCTCAGTTTATTTTTCTGGTCTCCTTCCACAACTTCACCTTCATACCAATAAAATTGTCCTTATTTAAATTGAAAACAGTGGTTTGGGTCTTGTAATGTTCACCTTCAGAAAGCATCTGGAATTCTATCATACTGTAAGAATTATCTACAAATGGATCTTTAACCACGTTCTCTTATTAATCCTTCCTCATTACCTATGACTAAATCTAAAAGAGTCTGATCCCAGGTTGGTTATATAACACCTTGGTACCTTGTGTACATTGGTTCTATAACAAACTGTTCGAAGAAATGAATTCCTGATGCATTCCTACAAGAATCATAGAATGGCTACAGCACAGAAGGAAACCGTTCATCCCAACCAGTCGGTATTGGTGCGAATGTACTACATCTAGTCTCATTTCATACCTAATGCCCATAACCAGATTCCAGAGACAAATTTATTTCCCTTTGAACTTCAAATTGTGATCTCAAACTACAGATGATTGGTAGGGATGGATGAGGTCAGCTTGAAAGTATAGTTGGTCATATTCTAAATTTCCATATAATAAGCAAAGAAATCTGATTACAATTTTACTCCAAAATTCTATGTTCTCTACTGGTGCCGCAGCAGAAGCTATCATTTTTTACTAATATTATATCTGTTGGATGCCAAGGTGCCCACCTTAATTGTGCCTTTACTGTTAAAGTTCATAACTATAGGCATTTTCATTATTTTCTTTCTCTGGAAAATATTCGCTCTTTGCTCAAGATTTACTATTTCTGGATTTATTGGACCATCTCTAGATTTTGCTGCTTTAATTCAGAAACCTTACATGTTGCATCATAAACATCAGAATGATCAAAGAAATATCCCTTTTAATCTGGAATCAGTTACAATAAAGTTGCCATAATGCCAAGATGACACATTTAAAGCTGGTTCTGATGAAAGGTCATTGACTTGAAACATCAGCTCAGCCTTTCTGTCTACAGGTGCTGAGTTATTTCAGCATTTGCTGTTTTTAATTTCAGACATCCAGCATTCAGGCACACAAGCAGACAGGGAATGGAGGGATGCAGACCATGTACAGGCAGATGTGATTAGTTCAAATTGGCATTGTGGTCAGCAAAGACATTGTGGGGTGAAGAGCCTGTTCCTGTGCTGTACTGTTCTATGTACTGTCTGCAGTATTAGTTTTTAAACGGTTTACGGTGATTAGAGTCACATCTTGGACCTGAACGCCAGTGTGAAAGAGAACACAAATTGATATTGATATTGATATGAGGATGACAGATGGCGCAATGGGCTAAGTGTTCGGCTACCTGAAGGTGGCCGGTTCGAATCCTGCTTGGAGTGTGTACTGTCGTTGTGTCCTTGGGCAAGACACTTCACCTACCTTTGCCTGGGACTAGAGACGGAAATTAGCTACTGATTAGCTACAATCTCGCATATTTACATGCAAATGTTAATTAATATGCACTGTCCCTATAAACAAAACATTATTATTATTATATTTTAATTCTGCCTTTGTACAGAATCTTTCATCAAGGTAGGGTTTTTTGAGAGAGAAAAAGGTTTGGATAAAACTGCATGCAATAAAATCAGAGGTCGGTTAATAAAACACAATGACTCATTTAATTTTTAGATAAAATAGTTTAATATCTGTATTCTTAATGTAAAAAAATCATGTTACTCTTTTGGGAGGTGGACAAGACCTTTTGATGTTGAAAGGCACACTAAGTGACTCAGCAACAGTGATGAGACATCCAAATACTTTATTAATCTGCCTATAAACCAGGGATTTAAAATAAATTATTTTCTTTAATCCTAAACATAGGGAAATGGCACACAAGTCCTTCAGTATTTGACTTCAATGTACCTTGACAAATAATACCATCTGTAATAAAATATTGTTTTCATAAGAAATCCCAGTCTACTTTAAAATGCAAAATTTAAAATCTTTAAATCTTGGATAAGCTACACTTGCATTAGGTGTTCAAAGACAACAATTAATCTATATTACTATTATTAAAACTTACACATAAAAATGTAACCCATACACAACTGGAAATAAAGGAACTCTGCTTTCCTTCATACTATAACATCTGGAATTTATTCCTGGCATTTGCGGCTCAATCTGAAGTCCTGCAGATCAGTGTAAATTAAGAATAGTTGATACAACCGCAAACTGAGGATAGTCTTGTGACCCTATTTTGCACTCTGCTTTCTTTTACCAGCTTTAATATCTCTATTTGAAAGTAATAAATGGCTGTATAATACTTAAAATTCTGCAATGAAATAATATTCATCTGTAATTCAAATCCAAAATCTGGTATCACATGACTATCACTTGTTTAAGTGTTAGCCTGGATATGGACTGTGAACAAGAACATGTGGTTCATTATGCAAATGTCATCATGTTGAAGATTCCAATCTAGGTTGAACTCCTAAACTTGCTGAATACTGTACTTCTTTCCAACAATTATGAAACATGCTTTGATACAGGTCACATCATGGAGTCCAGAAGCCATGCAAAGTTACAGTATTTGCATAGCACTTACGATGGAAAAAGCACCAACAAAACTGATTAGTCGTGGTGGAGTAGCAGTGTCTCCATTCACTTGAATGAACAAAAATTTGAAAATATTTGTGCATTTGGAAAGACAGGTTGATGGTGGATATTCAGCATGGTTTTGTGCATGGGAGATTATGTCTCATGAATTTGATTATTTTTTTAAAGAAATAATTTAGAACATTGATGATGGCAGGGCTTGACATATAGGCTTTTTATAAGGTTCCGCATGGTAGGCTGCTGTGGAAGATTGGATCACATAGTATCCAGTGAGAACTAACCAACTAGATGCTGAATTAGCTTAATGTTAGGAAGCAGAGGGTAGTGGTGGTAGGGGGCGCTGCAATGGCAGCAGCCTGTCAGCAGCGCGTTAGTTTTTTTTTCAACTTTTTTTATTTTTTTAGTATGTTTTAAAGTATGTTTTTGATGTTTCTCAGTGTGTTTTGTGTGGGGGGTGGTGTGGGGGGGTAAGTGGGAAACCGTCTCGGCCGCCTCCTCCACGGAGAGGCGACTTTTTCCAGGTCGCCTCCACCGTGGCCTAACAGCAAGGATCGGCGCCGTCTTTCCCGAAGACGCGCCCGGGGCTTCAGCAGCGGGCGCAGTGTGGACTCTCGGCGTGGAGCGGACGAGCCCTCGCTGGGGCTCGCTGGAGGGAAGTGCTCCGTTGCGCTGGCCCGGGGCCTCCAGCTGGCACGGCGTCTACAGCCCGGGATCCCTCGTGGGGGACCCGGGGGAAGAAGAAGCCATCACTGCCGGCCCATCGACCGCCTACCTGCGGCCTACACCAGCCTGAAGCCGCAGTCTCTGGTAGGGAAGAGCCGATCCTGGACTTACCTTGCCTTTGACTTTAGGGAAGAGCCGATCCTGGACTTACCTTGCCTTTGACTTTGTCCCGCATCCGGACGCCCGCAGCAACGGCTGCGGGGGTGGAGGTCCGGACCATGGGGGAAAATGGAGGAGGTCTGGCCAAGTTCTGTGCCTTCTACCACAGTGATGAATGCTAGGGTGGATGTTTGTGTTACATTTTTATTGTTGTTGTGTGTTCTTTATTATTGTACCGCTGCTGACAACCCAAATACCACCGACCCTGGTTGTGTGGCAATAAATTCTATCAATTCAATTAAATTCTGCTGCTTTCGGACTGGAGGCGTGACTACTGGTGTGGCTCAAGCGTCAGTATTGGGTCTATTGATGTTTATCATCTATTGTTTATCATCTGCATGCAAATGTACAAGGCATGAGTAGTAAAATTGCAGAAGGAAATATAGGTGGAAAAGCAGACAGTGTAGACTTTTTATCAAGAATTACAGCGGGTTCTTGAACAACTGGGTAAGTGGGTCGGGGAATGACAAATAGAGTATAATTTGGATAAGTGTGAGGTGTTACATTTTGGAATGTCAAACCAGGGCAGGACCTTCACCATGAATGGTAGAGCTCTGAGGAGTGTTGCAGAGGAGATGGATCCAGAAGCACATAGTTCCCTGAAAGTCATGTCACATCTAGATAGGGTGGTGAAGAAGGTTTTGGGCACACTGGCTGGGAACCTGAGTATGGAAGTTAGGAGATTATGTTACACATGTTGGTGAGGCTGCACTATCTTAAATTTTGGTCAATTTGCTTTAAGAAATATGACATTAAGCTAGAAAGAGTGCAGACATTTCTGAGAACATTGCAAAGCCCTCAATGTGGGCATGAGCTATAGGAAGAGTTTTGGCCTTTATTCATTGGAGCACAGGAGGCTGAGGGATAATCTTCCAGAGGTATATGAGAGGAACAGATAGGGTAAATGCACAGTCTTTTTTCATTGGAGGCCGTAGGTTTAAGATGAGAGGGAAAAGATACAAATCTGAGCAGCAGCTTTTTCACACAAAGGTTGGCGGGTATTTGGGACAAGCTATCAGAGGAGATATGGTCCACACTCAGGAAAATGGGACTAGCTTAGATGCCATTTTGGATGGCATGGACAAATTGGCCTTAAGGGCCTGTTTCCATGGTGTATGAGTTTATAACAAAATAGATTATCTGTAGTGGGTAGAAACCAAGACAGACTGAATGCCACAAGTGACTATGGCGTGATATCAAAGGGTGGTATGTACCAGCAAGGCAGAAAAATACATTGAATGCAGGAGATATGAGATAAAAGGCAAAAGCTACCGATTATCTGAAACAGTAGTCGTCACCTCAACATCAAGGAAACTATTTAAAAAACGGATATTACAGAATATTCCCAATCTGTCTGCATCGGTGATCCCAGTTCTCAGCTGCCTGTTGATATACTGTAATTCTCCATCCAACTCACTTTTCCCTTTTAGTCTCCTAGACTATTCCAAATAAGTTGACTGTCAACACAAAGTATAGCACCCCATCTTCTAACTGACACATTAGAGGTATAATGTGCATTTCCATAACCCAAATTGAATATACACGAGTGATGAATTAGTAAACCCTTTTTGAATTACAAGAACCTAATTCAGATTGATTAGTAGGACTGGGTGTTACAATCCCTAAGATTTCACTACAATTGACATTCTTGGGTATGACCACTAGGTGAATTTGCTAACAATCAGAAACATCTTCAGTTGTGTACGTCAACGTCACTGGCATTTTATCACAACACCCTCAGTCGAGGCAGGCCCACAGCAGGTTGATCAGACCTGGGTGTGTGCATTATTGTTAGCCTCTAGATGGTCACGTGGCAGCCCAGACAGCATCTTTCCTCTTCAGCCACAGCCAATGACTGCTCCGTTCGGCGGCATTGGCAAGTTCTTTTATTGCCCTGCTTTGTGCCTGCCCTTTGACTTCTACTTCCCTCAGGAGCCTTGCTGTGGAACTGGCTACAAAGCCTCTGTACCCCACCTCCACTGGACACACTTATACACTCCAACCTCTCCCCTCTGCCTCTGCTGCAAGGTTTGAATATCAAAGCTTTTTCCTTTCATAAGCCTCGTCCAAAGCCTCCTCCCATGGGACCGTCAGCTCATTGATGAAAACACGCCGACAGGAGTTGGACCAGAGAACGAGGTCTCGTCGCAGGTTGGTAACTGCGATTTCAAGTGGGAACGAAAGCATATGGCCTAGGTCAACACGCATTTCCCAGTCCCTGGCTGCGTTCAGTGGGCATGAGTTGCGAGGCGAGGGGTTAGTCCTCCGTTTCTCTCCTTCCCGGATGAAGGATGGTATTTGCGGGATTGTTATCTGGGCATTGATAGGCATGGCATTGGTGGTAACTCTCTTGCACTCGAGTTCAGCTGCCAAACACCTCAGCACCTGGTTGTGTCGCCAGATGTATCTGCCTGTGTTAGGCTGGTCTTACAACCGACCAGGATGTGCTTGAGGTTTGCTGGAATTGCACACAGGAAGCAGGCTGGATCCTCTCCCAGCCAAAGATTTAGGTTTGTAGGAGAGGTAAGGACGTCATATGTGGCTCTGATAATGAAGTTCAACTTATTTGACTCCATGGTCCACAGCTCTCTCTATGTGATCTTCCTCCTCTCAACGCCATCCCACGTCATCCAGCGGCCTTGTTTGGCTTGGGATATGGCTTTGGCACACCTGGCTGCTTCTTCCTGGTGGCACACCTCCTCCACCACCAGGTGCCGACGTTCAGCTGGAGTAGCCTTTTACCAGGTAGGTTTCATTGCTCCCAGGCCAAAGCCCCCTCAGTCTTGTTGGACATGGCCCACTATGTCCCGGTGTTGGAGGGCGGGTTTTGCGTCCAGTACCACTGCTGCTGGAATCCACTTCTTCCCTGTTGCTAGGGTTGGAGCGACACCTCTTATTATTGGGTCCTGGGATTCTGTTAGTGTCATGTCCAGCCTCACTTTGGCACTCCTCCGCAAGGCTTGAGACTGGCTCCATTCCCATAGAGCCGTATGCTGCTGAGGCATCTCGGTAGCCCAAGCCACTTCCTCACTTGTGAGTGCTCCAGTCTCTCCAGCTGGTTGACATGGGATAAAGTGACCTCGTAGATGGTAATTAGCCACATGAGTCGGGGCAGTAGACCGAATTGAAGGCACCAAAGCTTCAGCTTCCCTGGGAGAGCAGTGTTGTTGATTTGCTTGAGGCCACTGATTGTATCCTGCCTGAGTTCTTCCACCTGCTCTGCATCCTTGAGGTATGCGGTGTACCATCGCCCGAGGCTTTTGACAGGCTTCTCCAGGACAGTTGGTTTTGTCTCGTTATTGATTCGGAACCTTTCGTCAGTGAGCCGGCCTTTGACGATGGAAATACTGCAGGATTTGCTGGGTTTATTCTCCATTCGTGCCCATTTGATGTTTTCCTGGGGTTTATCCAGCAGGCGTTTGATGCATGCTTTTGTTGTTGTTATTGCGGTCATGTCATCCATGTACGCCCTGATTGGAGGAAGACGCAGCCCACTCTTCAAGCGTTCCCCTCCGACCACCCATCGTGATGCTCGAATGATGAGCTCTATTGCCATGGTGAAAATCAGAGGAGAAATGGTACAGCCTGCAATCATGCCTACCTCAAGGTGCTGCCAGGCGGTGGTGTTGTCCTGTGTTGTGACGCAGAACTGGAGGTCCTGGAAGTAAGCTTTTACCAGCTTTGTGATGACCTCTGGGACCTGGAAGAAATTAAAAGCTGCCCAAAGAGTCTCAAAGGCATTGGCAAGATCGAAGAAAAACACATGTAGATCTCTCTTTTCATTCTTGGCATTTTGTATCTGGTGCCAGATGACATTTGCATGTTCCAGTCATCCTAAGAAACCATGTACCCCTGCTTTCTGCACTGACGTATCAATGAAGTTGTTGCTCTGCAAAAATGCTGAGAGTCTGTGGGCCACAACACCAAAGAAGATCTAGGTTGAGGAGTTATTTTCTTTGGGAATTAAGATCCCTCCTGCCCTTCGCCATGCCCTGTATGATTCCTTTCCCCCATGCCACTTTCATTAACTTCCAAAGGTATTTCCGGGAACCAGCGGTGTTCTTATAGAGCCTGTATGGAATGCCATTAGGCCCTGGGGCTGATGCTGTTCTTGCCCATTTGACTGTGTTCTCCACCTCCACCGCCTTATGTCCATCTGGTGCTCAGGTGGGTGGATAGGTGGCATGTCATCTGGAATGGTGACTGGCTCATACCTCCGGTTGTCAGACTACATCTTCCTCAGGTGCTCCTCCAGTTCCCTTACAGGTACTCTCAGGATCCCACTCTTCTCCTTGACAAAGAGGCTTTTGACAAACTTATACGGATCTCTGTAGAAGCTTGTCCTCGCCCGTTCTTTCTTCTTGAGTTGTTTTCTCAGGCATTCTGCTCTTCGCAGGATTGCTAGACGCTGCTTAATTGATTATAACACAATTTCAATCGTGAGCTAGGGAACATTACTTTGGAAATTGATAAGCAGAAAAAAATGTGCCTTGGATTTAAACAGTACAGGGGAACAACTAACGTGCTTCCATGTAACCTCCCACAGAGATCTGAATCATCGTGCCTTAAGAACACAACTGGTACTTTAACCACGGTTGGCCATTGAAATTGACAAGCAATCACTTCCATTCACACTTGTGCGACAAAACTGTATTTTAGCTTGCAGTAAAAAAAATATATTGCTTTGAATAAACCTTTATTTTTAAAAATCTAGCAGAGAAATAACTTTGCTACTGTGAATCTGGAACTCATTAGCCCTAACCCCTTTTCTGCATTGGCACAATTATCTTGATAACGTGTTATTGTATAACATGACATTTCTCTGGAACAAAATTATCACATTATAACAGAACTACCTGTACAAACCTCAAGACAAAGCTCTGCTGAGGTAGAAGGCAGATTTTTATAACTGCATGGCCTCAGGAAGTGAATGATGAGCATGAATGGCTCACCTTTGAAACCACATTTTGGACCATTTGTTTCTGATGAAAAGCAATGATTTAAAGTGCTAATGTCTGACATTCCACGCAAACCAACAATTATCTGCTTAGCTTATACTTAGCTTTCTGCAATTAACTTGGTAACACTTTTTAGAACTTAAGGACATTATATCCTATAAAGAAACAATTGTTTCCACGGATATTGTACTCCGTCCTACATTATCTCAATTCTCCAGGCTTGAGGACATCTGGACATTTATGGTATCTGCTTGGAAGTGCAATTAGATTATTACTTTATTAAAGAACATACCCATTATTTGAAAATGTTTTTATTTTCAGCTGCCATTGAAACATTGTGGAGCCAATAGTAATAAGCCTGTAACAAGTTGCAGCTACTGCAATTTCAGTAATTTGGCCAGCATTTATTTAATATAACATCCCCCTGTTTGTTTCTATATAGAAATGTGGAGCCATGCCATATGGCTGCATTTCCTGCACTTTAGGGTATGATTACTACCGTTCAGGAAAAGGGAACTTCATAACTGTGGACAACCGAAGCACAGACATCCCATCAACATAAGGAGAACGATTGTCCTCAGCCTCACAATTAAGTTCTCTGCTCCATTGTTCGGCATCTGTTCCACCAAAATAGAGTAGAATTATTGCTTGAGTCAACAGTTTCTTTAAGTTTAGAATTTATTCGATTAGAGATAATTAGGAAGGCAGGACATTACCGACACATTAATGATGCTCGCCCGTTATTAATTCATAACAAAAAAGTGAAAAAATTGAGATGCAGCACCTATTCTGGATTTCTACTAATTACTGAATGACTTGCCCCATTCCACAGGAAGCTGACAACATCAATAACATTATTAGGAAACGCTTGGAAATTATAATTAGTATTCTATTAAAACACCATTAATTATAGAAACATAGAAAATGGGTGCAGACGGAGGCCATTCGGCCCTTCGAGCCAGCACCGCCATTTATTGTGACCATGGCTAATCATTCCCTATCAATAACCTGTGCCTGCCTTCTCCCCAAATCCCTTGACTCCACTAGCCCCTAGAGCTCTATCTAACTCTCTCTTAAATCCATCCAGTGACTTGGCCTCCACTGCCCTCTGTGGCAGGGAATTCCATAAATTTACAACTCTCTGGATGAAAACGTTTTTTCTCACCTCAGTCTTAAATTACCTCCCCTTTATTCTAAGACTGCGCTCCCTGGTTCTTGACTCGCCCCACATTGGGAACATTTTTCCTGCATCTAGCTTGTCCAGTCCTTTTATAATTTTATATGTTTCTATAAGTTCCCCCCCATCCTTCTAAACTCCAGTGAATACAAGCCTAGTCTTTTCAATCTTTCCTCATATGACAGTCCCGCCATCCCAGGGATCAATCTCATGAACCTACGCTGCACTGTCTCAATCACAAGGATGTCCTTCCTCAAATTAGGAGACCAAAACTGTACACAATACTCCAGATGTGGTCTCACCAGAGCCCTATACAACTTCAGAAGAACCTCTTTACTCCTATACTGAAATCCTCTTGTTATGAAGGCCAACATTCCATTAGCTTTCTTCACTGCCTGCTGTACCCGTTAGCCAACTTTCAGTGACCGGTGTACCTCCTCCTTACCTAACCCCATTGAGATAATAATCAGCCCCCTTGTTTTTGCCGTTAAAGTGGATAACCTCACATTTATCTATATTATACTGCATCTTCCACGCATCTGCTCACTCACTCAACCCGTCCAGGTCACCCTGCAACCTCCTAACATCCTCTTCACAGTTCACGCTGCCACCCAGCTTTGTGTCATCTGCAAACTTGCTAGTGTTGCTCCTAGTTCCCTCTTCCAAATCATTAATATATATGGTAAACAGTTGCGGCCCCAACACCGAGCCTTGAGGCACTCCACTCGCCACTGCCTGCCATTCTGAAAAGGACCCGTTCACTCCTACTCCTTGCTTCCAGTCTGCCAACCAATTTTCTATCCATATCACCACCCTACCCCCAATACCGTGTGCTCCAATGTTTAGTCATCAGTCTAAAGGATCTGGATTTTCAATTATATGTATTATAATTCTCATGAAGTGGTGTTAGTGAGAGTGGCTGTGTTTGAGGTCCAAGTACTATACTTGAGTAGTAAGTGCTGAGGCTTTGTCTCGAAAGGCTTAGCAGTGGTAAGGTGAGATAAGGTCAGGGCTTTTTCAACTTTCCACTAAACCATTACAGTCAGGATGGCAGTTAGGACAGTCTTTGGTGCAAGATGTGAGAGATCAGAAAATTGTCCAGTGTCTCTAGTAACTGGACCTGTAGGAAATGCCCCTGCTACAGTGCCTGATTGAGCAGCTGGAGCCAGGGGCGGGAAAAAACCGGGGGGGGGGGGGGGGGGGGGGGGGGGGGGGGGCAGAGGGGACACGTACCCCCCCCCAGGTTTTGAGATGTGGGGGACATCCCCCCCAAGTTTTTGTGATCCCGATTTTAAAATCTCCGCTTTCCGCGAGGCAGTGGGGGTGGGACTGACGATCGAGGGCACGATTATTGGAGGAGTGGGGGGGGATAGAGTGCGGTGATTGGAGGAGGGAGACGTGGCACAGACCTGCGCCTCATCCGCAGGCAGGATCGATCCCGGCCGGCTCTCCAGCGCTGTCCCGAGTCCCCACCCCACGGGTGGCCAGAGAGGTCGGGAGTCAGATGGGAGCTGTACCCCCAGGCACACAGCCAGCGCAGAAAAACAGCGCTAAACGCAGCTAAACTCTGCCTGTCCCGCCAAGTGAACGTACAATCCTGGATGGGCTTGCGGGAAATATGGCCAGCGTGGAGAAGCAGCGCTAGTGTCCCGTCAGTCCAGACAGGGCTGTAGTTAACCCGGTGAGACAGGCAGAGATGAGCTGCATTTAGTGCTGGATTGAGCCTCCGAAGCCGTGCGCGCGCGTGTGTGTGTGTGTGTGTGTGTGTGTGTGTGTGTGTGTGTGTGTGTGTGTGTGCGCGCATGGCCAAAAAATTGTGTACCCTGTCCCCTCCATGTTTTGAAAGCTAGTTCCGCTCTTGGCTGGAGCTGCAGTTGGACTCACCCAGGAGCATAATGTTGAGAGCATTGCAGATAGGAGTTTCAGTGAGGTGGTCACAACTGTGGTGCAGTTGGCAGGTAGTTAAGTATCTTCCAGGGAAGGCAGGGAGGTAGGCTGCTGATGTTGGTTTACACCGAAGATAGACACAAAATGCTGGAATAACTCAGCGCGTCATGCAGCATCTCTGGAGAAAAGGAATAGATGATGCTTCGGGTCGATACTGAGGGTCAGGGGAGAGGGAAACTAGAGGTATGAAAAGGTACAGAACAAATCGCAGCCGGCATCGATGACTCAAGAAAGTTGATGCCCATAATGGTCCATTGTTGACTATGGAAGAGGTGATAACGAAGGGATGCAAACGATAAATCTAGCAAAACAACTAGGGTGGGGGAGGGACCAAGAGAGAGGGAATGCAAGGCTACTTGAAATGAGAGAAATCAATGTTCACACACTGGATTTGAGCTGCCCAAGTGGAATATGCAGGAACTTCATTATGGTGTGATGCATGTTGCATAACCTAGCCAAATGAACAAAGCAGCAAGTACTAAAGAAAGAGTACTAAAAAGACTAAAATTCTTCCGTCTGAAGACCAGGAGGAGCCAAAGAAGTTGGAGAAAGAGGCAGATACCTGGAGGTACCATGCTCAACATTCCAGCTTCAACTCCCAGTTGAACAGAAGGAGGTATTGGCTTGATAGGATTTATGATCAGTGGTTCCCAACGTGGGGCGTACGCCCCACAGGGGGGCAATTTGATTTTTAAGGGGGGCAATTGAGCGTGACTGAGGAGGTCTGGGTCCAAATTTTCGATTTTTATTTTTTTGGATTTTCCATCAGGTAAACATATGTAGTTTATGTTTCAGATGTTATTTTGAGTAAATAATTTTTTTTGGGGTAGAAAAGGTCTTTATTGTATAGTTATTACATAATCACCGCGCCATCGCTCTTCATGCACGTCGCGCGAAGCGTGCGAGGCCATGTTCTTTTGAAGCTTGTTTAAACCAAGGTATTGGCGTTTTAAGCTTCTTCAGCTGAAACGGAGTTCACTTTTTAAATTATAAGAATTATATATCACCACATGGGGGGGGGGCATCAGGATTTTAGAGGTGATTAGGTGGGGCATGGCCAAAAAAAGGTTGGGAACCACTGCTCTAAATGCTTCTCTGAGGGGCTGCAATATCATCAAAGTAACCTAATACTCATCTCACATTCTAACAATCTTGAACAACAAAGTACACCAAAAAAATGAGGTGGGAGGTCTGGAGACACCTGATAACTCCTCACATATTGTTTTGTGGATCCATCAATAATCCAACTACTCAAACATTTTTAGTGGTCAGCAGCTCATATTGGCAATTTTAGTGAGGATGTAACTTATTTCTGAACTGCTCAATCGTGTGAATACTCTCATACCTGGAGGAGGCAATTATGGCCGCGTCCTGCCAGACTCTTTTTATGTCTGCAATAGAAACTCTCTTGCTCCTCTCTTCAAAGTCCTCCTTTGCACAGGATCTCCCACCTGACATTAATTTTACTAACAAAGAAGTCCATGTCACCTTCACTAAATCCAGAAGCTATCTCCTTTGACTCTGTGACTCTGAGACATTCTCCTCTGTGTCATCTGTCGTGTATGTTGCTGCTATCTGACTACCACAGACAGTGTAGTGTGCCTTTTACAGGCCGAGGGCCTAATTTGCTACTTGCACAGGAAACTATCAGCTATTTTTTAGCCATTGTAGTTGAGAATTACACAGACCCTGCTTTAGTGAATGCTTCTGGTGTAAACCATTCGT
This sequence comes from Leucoraja erinaceus, assembly GCF_028641065.1. NCBI lineage: Eukaryota > Metazoa > Chordata > Chondrichthyes > Rajiformes > Rajidae > Leucoraja > Leucoraja erinaceus. Next base: position 24,208,511 of record NC_073384.1, read on the forward strand.
GTTGTTTTAACCATTTTTTGGCCAATTGCATGATTCTTTGCAGGGGACCTGAATGGGTATTTGCATTAACCACACACCAAAAAATTGGCAAAGCCTAAAGTTAAAAGAATAGTTACTAATGCAATAATAGAAGCAAAATGCAAGAATGATGCAATCCACATGGTGTACCTCTCCTGAGATTAATTTTATCTGTTAGATTTTATCCCAAATAACAAAGTAAAAGACAGAAACCACAGTATTTATCTTCCTGATGAAGCTCGTACATATCTGAAATGTGCAAATATTTTAACCTGAAGAAAGTGTCTCTCAAGTCTTTGAAATTTTGTAATTTGCTGAAAGAATATCAGCACAATATATGGGGCATGAAATCATCTTCCAACAGGAAATACCAACATTTTTCAACTTGTCCACTTAAGTAGGGGTAGATTAAAATTTGTAAAGGAAAATAAAACAGTTACGTAAATGGTTAAAATTTTACAGAAAAAGAACTGGAAAAAAAAACTTGTGGCAGTCTTTTCAAACTGCTCATTTCTTTCCATGTTGAAGTCAGCATTTGATTACGATTATTAAATCAGTTCAATGGAATATGGAAGGGTGGTTCTGGGCCTTATTGCATTGTGCCATGCTACGCTGCAGATTCTGGAATTGAAACTGTCAGTTGGCAGTATAAAACCTGCAATGTATTTTACAGCTTGACCAACTTTCCCTTCTATTGTAATGCACCTTTACGTACTTTGTCAAAGTCCCCAGCAGATGACCAGTCTTGACAGTAGATTTCAGCACATGAACAATCCAGCCTAAATACAGACCAATTTTACAACCTTCAGTACACACATCCACCAAGGTTACCATTAAACACTCAGGGCCAAATTTTCTCCATCTCTAACTCAAGTGCTCTGCATTTAATAGTTCCAGCTCAGATGCTATTGTAGGCTCCATTGAGTTGGGTGGCACAGCAGTGCAGCAGATAGTGCTACTGTCTAACAACTCCAGCAACCCGAGAACCATCTTGACCGCCAGGGCTGCTTGTGTGGAGTTTGCACATCATCCCTGTAATTGTGTGGATTTCTTCTGGATGCTCTGCTTTCCTCCCTCATCCCAAAGACATGCTAGTATGTTAATTGGTTATTGTAATTTGTCTCCACTGTAAGTGTGTGGTAAGAGAATAGGAGGATATTGATTAGTAAGTGATAGACAATGTGTTGCAAGGATATAAGTGGGGAAATGGGATGGCTTGAATTGCTCCGAGATATAGCAAAGACTCAATGGACTGAATTACTTCTAAAGGTTGGTGAGTCTAGAAAATTGATGAATCTCAAGGACTTGATGGTTGTTTTAGCCTGTAGTCCGGTCATCATCTTCCAAAATTATTCAGATTCTGGAATTACTCTGTGGATAGCAGGAAAGCAAAAGTGACCATACTATTCAGGAAGGGAGGAAACTACCGACTAAATTTTGTCAGTCACGGGAAGATTGTCGAGAAGGTTATAGTACATGGTTGTTGGACAGAAAGCTAAGAATTAAACAGAGTCTTCTCTGGTTGGCAGGCTGTAGAGTATTGGGTGATTGGTACTTGGGCCCGATCCATAACAATGATTTAACTATTTGGCTGAGGAAACCAAATGTAATATTTTCAGGCTTGTTTATTATCAGATGGTATTGTGCACAGAGAGGAGGATGTAAAGTGGCTTTACTGGAATACAAGCAAGTTGAACCAATGGAGAAAACCTTGGTAGATTCAAGATAATGTGTAAAAATTGGAAATTACCCATGTTAGTGCACATAACAAAAAGGCAGCATAGTTTATTTTAAGTAATGGGAGATTGGATACTGTTAAAGTTCAATGGGATCTAGGAATCTAATTACACAAGTTATTAAAAGGCAACATAAGATACAAGCAATTAGGAAAATAAATGGTATGTTGGCCTTTACTACGAGCGTTTTACTTGATATATGTCTTACTACAATGATATAGGATCTTTTGAGCCAACATACAAAGTATGGTGTACAGTATTGCCCCCTGGATAAAAAGGATATACTTACCAATGATGGAGCTCAGTCAAGAATCACTAGACTGATTCCATGAGAGATTGAGTAGGTCATGTTTGTATTCTGGAAGAGGAGAATTACATTTTACAGGGCTCGGCGGGCTGCATGCAATGAGTGAATCCGCAGCCTCAGGATTCTAAAACCAAAGGTCACAGCCTCAGAATGAGAGGAAAACCATTTAGAACTAAGATGGTGAGTAATTCTCTTCACTCAAACTTTGGAATTTTCTATCGTCGTTTGGCGGTTCAGTCCTTGAGTTCATTCAAAACAACGATGAATAGATTTCTAAAATGGTATTGAGGTAGAAGATCAGCAATGATCTTAGATGAATGGTGAAACCAAAATGGTCTACCCCTGCTTCTACTTATTATGTTTAATGTACCTTTAGTGCTGAAATTCGTCTTCACTCATAAAAGAGTTCATTTATAACAGGAAATTTACAAAACGTTCATTTTCCCTGTTGCGAGCAGTCACTATGCAATGAAGCTGTAGCAAAGCACATGAGCTATCTCTAGTGTCAAAAGCGCAGTACTGCACACGTCAATAAAGCACTTTAGTAGTGGAGAGAGAAGAATACAGAAGGAATTACTGAAACGTGATGATAAAGACATTGGGCCTAAACTCCTTCAGCTGCACGCAGCATCAGCATACAACTACATATAGGCCCATGAAACCTTTGAAGGAAAATGGACAGATGATGTTTCGGTCAGGACTCTTCTTCAGACTAAAATTAGCATCAATCTGAAAATTAGCATCCTGATCTGAAAAGTCATCTGTCCATTTCGATCCACAGATGCTACCTAACCCGCTGAGTTCCGCCAGCATTTTGTTTTTTGCTCTATATTCCTGTATCTGCAGTCTCTTGTGTCTCCATCAGACACTCTCTCTATAACTGAAACAAGCTAACAAAATGTGATGATTGCTCCACTTATGTGGAGAATGCAAACCAACTTGCTTCTATTGCTTTCAGAAGGCAGAGAAATGTAACAATGTTTACCTTAATTCTGCATAGATGGAAAATTCATCCTTAGAACAGGGGAAAATTTTCAACAGCTGACAATCCACCACTCCTCTGGAAAACCCAAAGGGTAACTTGCATGCCTGTTAGTTCAGGCAGATTTTTAAATTAAATTTGCAAGACAGAAACATGCCATTTACTCTAATAGGGTTATAGTCAATAGACAAATGTGCAGGACAATAGACAATAAACAATAGGTGCAGTAGTAGGCCATTCAGCCCTTTGAGCCAGCACCGCCATTCAATGTGATCACGGCTGATCATCCACAATCAGTACCCCGTTCCTGCCTTCTCACCATATCCCTTGACTCCGCTATCTTTAAGAGCTCTGTCCAGCGCTCTCTTGAAAGCATTCAGAGAGCCAGCCTCCACCGCCCTCTGAGGCGGAGAATACCACACACTCACAACTCTCTGTGTGAAAAAGTTTTTCCTCGTCTTTGTTCTAAATGGCTTACTCCTGTTCTTAAACTGTGGTCCCTGGTTCTGGACTCCCCCCAACAACAGGAACATGTTTCCAGCCTCTAGCGTGTCCAAATTCTTAATAATCTTATATGTATCCATAAGATTCCCTCTCATCCTTCTAAATTCCAGAGTATACAAGCTCAGCCGCTCCATTCTATCAACATCGGAAACATGTTTCCCGCCTCTACGCTGCACTCCCTCAATAGCAAGAATGTCCTTCCTCAAATTTGGAGACCAAAACTGCACACAATACTCCATGTGTAGTCTCACTAGGGCCCTGTACAACTGCAGGAGGACCTATTTGCTCCTATGCTCAACTCCTCTTGTTATGACGACCAACATGTCATTCGCTTTCGTCACTGCCTGTTGTACCTGCATGCTTACTTTCAGTAACTAATGACCAGATTCTGTTGTACTTCCCCTTTTCCCAACTTGACACCATTTAGATAATATTCCTCCTTCCTGTTTTTACCACCAAAAATAACCTCACATTTATCCACATTAAACTGCATCTGCCATGCATCTGTCCACTCGTCCAAACTGTCCAAGTCACCCTGCATCCTCATAGCATCCTCCTCACAGTTCACACTGCCACCCAGCTTTGTGCCATCTGCAAATTTGCTTATGTTCCTTTTAATCCCTTCATCTAAATCATTAATATATATAATGTAAATATCTGCGGTCCCAGCACCAAGCCTTGCAGTACCCCATTAGTCACTGCCTGCCATTCTTGAAAGAGACCCTTTAATCCCCACTCTTTGTTTCCTGTCTGCCAACCAAATTCCTATCCATGTCAGCACCCTACCGCTCATACCATGTGTTCTAATTTTGCCCACTAATCTCCTATATGGGACCTTATCAAATGCTTTCTGAAAGTCCAGGTACACTACATCCACTGTCTCTCCCTTGTTCATTTTCCCAGTTACATCCTCAAAAATGTTTTCAGTGTACCATTGACAATCAATAAAATGTTTAAATGGAAACGTCCACGAAAAGTTGGGCCACAGAGCAGGGAGTAGCTTCACAAAACAACAAGATATCCTTGTTTTCTGCCAGCTCCATCTTATGTCTGGCCTACTCTCGCCGTTGTTATTCGTTTTCTCATCATTGGGAACCAGTCACAGCTTATTTACTGGTTCACTGTGCTTGGTGGTCCCCCCACATTCTGATGGACAAGTTGGACACTCTGCTATGCTCCCAAGAACTGAACACAACATGTATGGCATGCAAAGCTTGTGGTTGTTATGTGCATAGATTAAAGCTTTACCATTTTGGTGCAGACGGCAGAATGTGTTGGACCACAGCGTCATTTTCTGTACATTTCACCTTTTATAATATTACATGAATTTAGTGAAATATGTCATCAATTATATATATAGATATTTATTTTGCTGGATTCAGAAAGTGCGTATAAATAGCTTTATTAAATGGTATACCCGCTTTTCATCCACATTTGCTGCATTCTACTGGATTTTGGATGGTTTTCCAACCACACACAGCATCTCACAATGCCTGTGCATGTGTAACACCAAGATTTTAATAACACCTATTTTCTGAGAAGAAGGTAAATTAGAACTGCAGAGTCTCCCTTTTATTATTGAATCAGCTTTTGGCAAAAAATCAATGTAAGTTACAATTCATTTCAAATTATTTTCATAAGAGATGATGTTTATACAGAAATCAGATGTCTGGAGAAACACTGCTGTAAAAAAACTATAAAATGGCACCTTTAAAATTATTTTATGAAAATGTTTTATGGAACAATTGAATAATCATTGATTATTGCCACAACTTCAATTGTTATCAACTTATTAGTTGGCAAATTAAACGTATCCTGGCTGATGATTTTTAGACATTAAATTTCAAGAAATTGCCCTTGTCGATATTCAATGCCACACGGAAAATCTAAAATGTACAGAACTATTTCAACTTAAGAACTAGGAGCTTTTAGAATGTATTCAGGTTTGTTGAAATGCAACAGACCAATTTTCTTTGACACGTCAAGTCTCAGAGCAAACTGACATGGATTTATGGAAAATGCTTCTGGCATATATTGATACATCAATCAGCTTTGTATGTCAAATAATACAACCGGTCTGCTTATAAGACTCCCTCATGAATGTGGCCCAATTATGCAGTTGATAATAAGTTAATCTGCTGAACGCCATTGGATTTGGACACCAAGAACATGTAGATAGCTGTATATACACACTGTTGTTTAGTTGCATCCACAATACTGAGGGGAAATAATCTTCAAATATGACAAGATAATTGTCAGGGTGATAGGTTTCACAGTCATAGAGTCAAAGAGTTATGAAGTCATTCAGCACAGAAACAGGTCCTTTGGTGACCATGTCGACCCTGGCCATCAAATATCTATCTATACTAATTGGATTTCCTACTCATTAGTTCAGAATGGAAGCAAATCTGAGCAAATTACAGCAAAGTTCTGTATTAGCAACTTCTGTAATCACTAATCGGTTAGATGGGCCATTTCTCCATGATATAATAAGCTGACAATGGACTGGTACATATAATTGTGCTTCATTCAATGTTTCTTGATGATAGTTCCAGTATCTGTTATCCATCTGGTAAGAACCAAAAATCTTTTGTCAGCTGGGACAAGAGAGCAATTCATAGAGTCACGGAAACAGGTACTTCATCCCAACATCCAAGCTGACCAAGATGTCTATCTGAATTTACCTGTGTTTTGTCCATATGCCTCTAAACCTTTTCTATCTGTGCACCCATCCAAAATATATTTTAAACATTATAACTGTATTTCTATAGCTTCCTCTGGCAGCATGTTCCATATGCGGACAATTCTTTATGCAAAATGTTTCTCTTCATATCCCTTTTATATCTTTCTCCTCTCACCTTAAATCTTTGCCCTCTAGTTTTAGTCCCTTACCCTGTGAACAAATCTATGACCTCATCTTTTCTTCATCCTTTGTTTGCAATGGACTTCTATTTTCCAAAAGCTACAATAAATTTAGAGAGCCACAATCTTACTTCAAGGTGGAACAGGCTTGAGGATTCATATGTCTAATCTTTGCACCTAGTTTTTATGTTCAAAGGTTCTTATAAATAAATGTAATCAGATATAAATATAGGAACATTTAAACTTTTAAAATAATGTAATTAAACTACTGCTGCACTTCAAAACTCTTAATATTTGTAGGCACCTTTCTTCTTGTGCAAGTGCAAGGAGCAGAACCCCAAATGTCCTTCCCAGATCCTGTTCAAAATAGCAAGAATAAAGCCATTTGCATGGACTAACTGAAATACTTTGAATCCCTTAAGATCAAATTCTTCCATATGAACTGGCCATGGGTGTGTGCTTGTATTAACATGCAGTTAATCTTGATTGTTAAAATGAAAGCCAATTTGAAATATGACTTGAGGTTCCTAGTTCATAAATACACTGGAAGCATACCAATTGTATAACGTGCATAGTGAGCAACGTATTATAGGCCCAATTGGCCTACTCTGAAAACACAAAATATGAGAAGTCACAAAGTGCTGGGGTAACTCAGCAGGTCAGGCAGCATCTCTGGAGAGCATGGATAGGTGATGATTCGGCTCAGGACCTCTGAAGAAGGGTACCGACCCAATACATCACCTATCCATGGTCTCTAGAATGCTGCCTGATCTAATGAGTTACTTCAGCACTTTGTGTCTTCCCTTGTAAACCGGCATCGGCAGTTCTTTGTTTCTACACAAACTATAAAATGGGGTAACAGTCTCCAGCCCACTCCCTGTAAACAATAATACATATCAAAGGTTACTAGGTATTAAAACATTCAAGTGAGCAGCTTCTACATTTGATCTTGATAAAATAGTGAGAAACTTATACAAGCAGTGACCTACATTATTCTGGCAGATCTGATGCACAGGTCTAGTATGAACATCTGGAACAGTTACTACACTTCGACCAACATTCAGATCAAACACCTCCAATGCACGGTTTGTGCCAGCTGTCAGAATAATATCTGCAGTTTCTGTCAAGGTAAATAGTAGTGAGTGGTACCATGGAAACATTAATACATACGAACAAAAGTAAAAGCACATTACTCTTTCCTTCCACACACTTGCAGAACCCACAAGTCTCATATTTAATTATGGACAAACTAGCTGAGTTCAGCAGCATTGTTCTGAAAAATAATCCCATCATGCATAAATTGCATTATAATACCTAATACCGTGGAGCTCACCTCAACAAATATTAGACCTTTTTAACCTCTTCTCTCTGCACGTGAGCACAGATCCACTTTAATTATTAGATGTTCATTCGTGCCAGTCACGTGTTATTTACATTTCTACCATGGCAATGAGTGGTGGCAGGTTTCACAAACATAAAAGGGTTCAAAAAAATATCCTCCTTCGTTTAACGTGCAACTTGATCAGGAGTCACAGGATGGCAATGAAGGGGAAGGGATTCTGGCCAACATCCCCCCCCCCCTTCCTAACTTTATGGAAGTGTAATTAAGCATGCCAATTATAATAACTAAAATAAGTCAATTCTGGCAGGATCTGGGACTGACCAGTAGACTTGCATTGTCTGTATTGTTGCATTGCATCAACCACAATTTCTATGAATGAATCAGCTAGTTTGTCCATGAGGAGCTTACCATGGATAATCAGTTATGCCAGGCCATCCCATACCAGGCTAAACCTGCAAGTCCTCCAATGCCCTATTGTTTCTTTTACGGTGGGAATGTGGCAAAAGTATCAAGGGCTTCCTGCCTGATTGAAATATTTTCAGACATGAATAAGACAAGACATAGCTGCAAATAGTTTGAGGTATATTATCCAGAGAAGAAATCTAATAATGTAGAGTGTCAACCACTGCTGCTTCCACATATTACTTTAGTTTGTGATATATTATCTGGAGAAAAGAGAACTGATCTAAGAGCACTAGATAATTGATAACTTGGGAATGCAGGATACACCATTCTGACAAATATTATTAATGTTCTAAATAAGCAATTTTAACTAAAATAATTTAGAAGTATTTCATAAAATCAATCTTTTGGTCAAATAAGTTTAATGTCACAAGCGTAATTTAATTGAAATCTTGTAAATACAATTAAATTTGAATTATTTTTATTTTCAAATATGCATAGTAAGAACATGTACACAACTGGGTTTTTGGTCTTCTGGCAACTGTGTGGAATTTGTGGAAGCAGGAGAGATTGACACTCTCTCTACCTTCCTGCATGTTATACAAGAATTAAACCAATGTTATAATACCATGTAAGAAAATTAATTGCACAAACTAAATGCCATCAATTTCAGATACACTAATTTGTAACACTGCTGTACAATGCCATCTGGCTGTCTATATTCGGTCATTCTATTTTAACTGTGGCCAATTGTATAACAAATACAGCATCCAAATTCAACGTGGCATAAGCTTGATTCAAACTAAAGATCTGTCTGAAGAAGGGTTTCGGCCCGAAACGTCGCCTATTTCCTTCGCTCCATAGATGCTGCTGCGCCCGCTGAGTTTCTCCAGCAATTTTGTGTACCTTTGATTCAAACTCAAGTTTAGTTTAGTTTAGTTTAGAGATACAGCGCGGAAACAGGCCCTTCGGCACACCAACCACCGATCCCCGCACATTAAAACTATCCTACACACACTAGAGGCAATTTACACACATACACCAAGCCAATTAACCTACATACCTGTACGTCTTTGGAGTGTGGGAGGAAACCGAAGATCTCGGAGAAAACCCACGTGGTCACGGGGAGAATGTACAAACTCCGTACAGGCAGCACCCATAGTCGCGATCGAACCTGGGTCTCCGGCACTGCAAGCGTTGTAAGGCACAAACTTTATTGCTGCACCACCGTGGCCACCCATATTAAGTATTTAAAAATAAACCTAAAGCAGCCAAGATCTGAAGAAGGGTTTCGGCCCGAAACGTTGCCTATTTCCTTTGCTCCGTAGATGCTGCTGCACCCGCTGAGTTTCTCCAGCATTTTTGTCTACCTGCAGCCAAGATCTATCCACCTTGGGCCTTCAACTGATTTGCTTCTGAACCCTACAAATTAATTTAAATTTAACCAGATGCTGACATATTTGTTTGTTGTGTCTATATTTTTTTTTTTACATGAGTTACACTTGGGAGTATTAGAGAAGTCCTTAACAAAACTGGCATAATTGTGCAATGAAGTCTGAAATCCAAAACTACGCAATTTTAAATGGATCTTGTATGCATTCTGGTGTATAGAATCAGGAGGCACATTTAACTTTCTCAAGAATTATACTGCTGAAAAGTATCCAATTATCTGAAGATGGAAAAGACAGAGGAACATGGTAGCAGGAAAATGGAGTTAGCCATTTCAGACAGAAATAATAAACCTCCACCATGTGGGCGTTCGATTTAACTTGCGAAGTAGTTGAAACTCGCAGGAATTTCCTCATAATAAAGAACGGCCTTGGATTTTATTCAGAAAGCTGACCTAATGAGAATAAAAGTACATAAAAACAAAGAAAACATTCTAGCAAATTGGAAACAGACCATAATATTTGCCCAATATTATAATAATTTAATCAAGTCTACTTTTCTAAAATTAACTTTTCTTCTTGGTTTGTTTGAAAATGTTTTACTTCAGCTGTTCCTCCCTATGCAAATTAATTTACTTATAATGTTACTTTTGATTTGCTCAATAAAGACAAGGGAATTTTACTATACTTATTTTTATATATGGAACAATAAAATGTGATATTCTGAGTGCAATAAGGATTAAAGTTGTAAACTAATGCAATCAGTGGGCCTTCATGAGAATAGGAACTGCCCAAGGTGAAGTTATGTAAATAGAAGTAGGATGGAAGCAGGTTAAAAGAGAAACAGGATGAGTTGAAGAAAATGGATACATACACTTATCAAATCAGAGACAGAATATATTGCAGTCTATCTGGACTCATGTAACCCCCCATTGTTACTAAAGATCCTGCCTGTACTGTAACTCAAAGGAGATCTGTAACAATATTACAAACAAATATCATTCCTAATTAGGGTATAGGAAGAAATAAGATAAACAGCATTCAAATTCTTGTACGTAAGTTTTTTTCCCCCAAACATCTAAACTGTGATATTTGCCTAACGGTGTAATTCTGCTACTCCACTACCAGTTTTTTCCAGTCACCTCACAAATTTGCTCCTGCCACAGATGATTTCACCAATCAGATTTGAGACCATTGCTACAGTAATACAAAATCACCAAATAAAATCACAAAGTTACCATTGTGCAGTTCCACTGTTAATTATTTGGACATGGCCAGAGCATTTCCTGCAATGGCCTTTTTGACACCTCACTTTACTACTTTCAAAATCCAAAGCAGTCACCCAAACTAGAAAAGAGATTAAACACATGTAAAATTGCACAGAGAGGGCAGGAGAGATTGAATGCCAAAGTGATAATGGATTTGATTTAAAGAAAGAGTAATGAAAGGTCATCAAATGGAAATGTTAACTCTTTCATTTTCCGTTGATGCTGTCTGAACCTGCTGTTTCAGCATCGGTAGTACTTTGCTTTTAAACTTTTAAACCCAAAACATTAGCTCTTTCTCTCCTCACAATTGCAATTTGGACTGTTGAATCTTTTCAGCATTTTATTTTCATCTCTATAGTCAAACATTGCAGGGATTATAAAAAATAGGATTATTTTATCTAGAATTTATGGGGAGGAATGGATTTGATTGCAATTTTCAAAATATTATGGGGAACAACCGGGGTAGAGGAAAATGTTTTTTTTGCTGGACGTGGGGGCTGAATCGAACTAACAGAGTCATGCCATTCATAAATTAAGTTACAAAATACTTCCACACAGGTTTGTAGAACTATAGTACTCTGGTCTGGAAACAGTAAAACTAGCAGTAGTACTAGTTCAACTAATAATTTTTAATCTAAAATGACAGGTTTTTTGTTATCCATAGTGGGACGGGCATAAGGATAAGATGAGAAAATTGCCGTAATCAGCCATGATTTTACTGTACCTCAGAACAGCTTCACGAATGAACAAAGACAGACAATTGAGGAGATACTTAATAATGCTCCACAATGACATATTCCATTGAGAGAAATAAAAAAATCCACAAGAGGATGATCCAGCTTTAGTTAACTAAGGAAGTTAAAGTTGGGCTCAAATTGAAATAAGAAGATTAGTGAAGGACAGGGAAAGTTTAAGAAACAAGCAAATGAAGACTGAAAAAATAATAAATGGGGAGATCTTGGATTATGAAAGTAAACCAGCAAAACAAAATCATAAATACCTTATCCACTCTTACGAGCATGTTGGGGAACAAATTATGGGAAATAAAAAAAATAGTTGAGAATTTGAATAAATATTTTTGAGCTCATAGTAGAAAGAATTAGAACCATCCCAATAATAGTGAAAAATTCTGAGACCAAGATAAACGCAGGAATTTGAACTCCCATTAGGGAAAAGGTACCGGCCAAACAAATCTAACTAGAGGCTTGCTAGTGATCTTAAAAGGACCAGCTCGGTGGACAATGGCTGCATTAGTTCTGATCTGCTAAAATGTCCAAAATTTCAGAGAAGCCCCAGCAGATAGGAAAACCACAATATAACCCCATATTCAGGAAAGAAGACAAAGATCAGGAAGCTATTGGTCCAACCTACAATCTGCTGAAGGAATTTAGCAACTTGAGCAGTATCTGTGGTGGCGGGAGACTTGGAGTTATCAACTTTTCAAGTCAAAACCCTGCATCAGAACCAAGAGTGGAGAGGGAGGTTGGCAGGTATGAAGACAGGGGAAGTGGTGAGACAGAGGCCACGAGGTGATTGGTAGACGGACGAGGTGTGAAGGATGATGGATTTATGGTGCCAGGAAGCAGGCTGGGTGGGGGTTGGGAAGTTGGGAGACAGAGGCAGATAGGTGGAGGCAAACAAAATAAAGTAAAGGCATATGGAACCAGGTAAGGGGAGGGGAAAGTGAGGGTTAATAAAGCTGCTGGAGGATGATAAGTAGGGACATAAAGGCAAACAATGCTGGAATCCAATAAGTAAGGAAGGAGATAATGGGAAAAATTACACATAGTGCTGGAGTAACTCAGCAGTTCAGGCAACATTTCTGGAGAACATAGATAGGCAATATTTCAGGTTGGGATGCTTCAGACTGGAATCATTAGTGGAGGGCTGAAGTGTAGATAGAACCAGAACTAGATGGGAGAGGGGGAAGCTAATGGGCAAATTGCATGGGTAGAAGACAGATGGAACCAGGAGGAGACGAGGAAGAAAATGGATGATGAGAGCTGGTGGGGAAGGAGACAAAAATGGCAGAACCAGGAGGATGGAAAGAAAGGAGGGAGGGAGGAAACACCAGAGGTGAGGGTTACCTGGAATTTGAAAATTCAAGTGTTCATACCATTGTGTTGTAAACTACCCAGGCAGAATATGAGATGTTGTTCCTCCTCATGTCAGTGAGATCAGACAATCATTGTGGTAACAGGCCGGAGAATTGAAATGGCATGCAACTGAGAGCTTGGGCTGTCCATTGTGGACAGAATGCAGGTACTCTGCAAATCAGCTGCCTAGTTTGCGCTTGTTCTGCCAATGTAGAAGAGACTATTTTGGGAACACCAAATGCAGCAAATGAAGTTGGAGCAGGTGCATGTTAATATTTGCTTTGTCTGAAAGTGCTGCTTGTGACCTGGTGGTGAGTGAAAAGATGTTAGAACAAGTGTTGCTCCTTCTGTGGTTGCAGTGAAAAGTGCCAGGGTCAGGGAGATATGGGTGGGAAGGGATGAGGAGACCATGGAAGGAGTGGTCGTAGCAGAAGATGGAAAAGGATGAGGAGGGGATGATGTGGCTCCTGGCAGGATCTCATTGCAGTTGGAAATGATGAAGGACAATGTGATGGATGTGGGGTAAAAGGCGATGGGAATGCAACTTCTATTCTGTTTGAAGGGAAGTGGCATGAGACCAGTAGTCCACAAGATAAGGAAATACAAGGCATAACTCATTAACTAAAGTAGAAAAGAAACAAAAAAAGGAAAAGGACGACATTTCAGAAGTCCTGAGATGGAAGGCCTCATCATGATAGCAGATGTGGCAGAAACAGAGCAAACGGGAGAAAGTGATGACATACTTACAAGAGACGGAATTAAAAGAGGTGCAGTCAAGGTAATTGTGAACAATTTAATTTATATAAATGTCAGTAATTTGCCACTTGAGATGGAGGCAGTGATCTAGAAAAAGGAGAGAAGTGCCAGAAATAGTCCAAGTGAATTTGAAAACAGGGTAAATGTTAGTGATGAAGATTATATAATTAATGTGTACTGCACGGGTGCAGAACGCAGCACTGATATAGTCATTAGTGTAATAGAGAAAAGGTTAGGGAGTGGTACCGCAAAACATTTGGAACAGAACTGTTCCACAGACAATGAAATAGACCCCGTGGAAGTGCCCATGGGTATACCTTTGATTGGTAGAAAGTGAAAGGAATCAAAGTTGTTCAAGATAAGAGACAGATTAAAACGTTGACAGAGGGGCACTGGTTGGATCTTTACTGCAGAAAGAATCAGAGGGTTTTATGACTTCCCTGGTCGTGGACAGAGGTTTATAAACTGAATTATCCACAGTGAAGATGAGCTGAGGATTAAAAAGCTGTCACAATTGTGGAGGGCATGAGAGGGGCCCTGGGTGGGAAGGTACTTAATAAGGAGGGACTGAATAAACTCAACATATGAGATGACAAGTTCACTGGGACAAGAACAAACAGAAACAATGGACCCATCAGTTAGTGGATCTTGGGTAAGATCCCTTTACACTCATGATCACGCTGACAAATTCTGCTTTAACATCCTTTACAGGTTTGCAGATGACATAATCATAGTGGGCCAGATCTCAAACAGTGATGAGATGGAGTATAGGAAAAGGATATAGAACTTATTAGTATGGTAGCAGTACAACAACCTCTCCCTCAATTTCAGCAAAGCAAAGGAACTGGTCATTGACAACAGAAAGAAGGGTGGAGTACATACCCCAGTATCAATGGTGCTAATGTGGAGATGGTCGAGTGTTCCATATTTCGAGATGTAAATACAGACACTCCCCAATTTGCGTAAGGGTTACAGAGAGTCATATAGCATGAAAACAGGCCCTTCGGCCCAACTATATTCAGTGACTGAGGTTCACAGTCCTCTTGGGTAGAGAATTTCAATGATTCGCCACTCTTTGGGCAAATAAATTAATTTTCATATCTGCTCGGAATATCTAACCCCTTATTCTGAATGTGGCCTCTAGCTCCAAACATTTTGTAACTGTAGCACTGTATCCAATTCTTGGCATTGTACTTCAGGAAGGGCATGACACCTTTGGAGAAGTTCCAGGAATAAGGAAATATAGGGGATAGAGGGTACAGTAAATAGGAGAAGCTGGATTTGTTTTTAGAGCAGTGGCGGCCATGAGGAATCAAAGAATTATATAGCACAGGAGGTCTTTTCCCCATCAAGACTGTGCCAGCTCTTTCGAAGAGCAAGCCAGTCAGTCGAGACTAAAAATAAATTTGAAGGAGATGTTTAAAATAATTTGTTGACGTCTTTGACCCTACACCAGTTTCTCAACAGGAAATATATCAACAGGAAATGTTTCTCAACAGGAAATCTCAACAATTCCTGTACCCCAATAGATGAAACCCGACCTATAGAGTTTGTCAAGCAGTTTGTTTTTTACTCTAGATTCCAGCATCTGCAGTCCCTTGTGTCTCCATATTTAAAATCATGAAGGATTTTCATAGAATAAATGATTCCATTCAAAAGACGATTAGAAAAATAACCAAGAGAAATGCAATTTTTTATGCAACAAATATTTACGGTTTTCCTAATGGACAATTGGAACATATTCAACAGTAGTTTTCAAAAGGGAATTAGACTATTAAAATAATATATAGCAGAATTGAAAATATATAGCAGGAATGAAAAAAAACAAAAACATTGAGTATAGAGGTTGGGACGTTATGTTGCAGGAGGTTGGTGAGGCCGCATTTGGAGTACCGTGTTCAGTTTTCATCACCCTGCTACAGGAAGGATGTCATTAAGCTGGAAATAGTAATGAGAGGATGTTGCCAGGACTCAAAGACCTGTGCTCAAGGGAGAGTTTGGGCAAGCTAGGACTTTATTCCATGGAAATTTGCTTTCTCGCTTGCATTATATTCCTCAAAAGCCCTATCTAATTTCCTAAATATTACATATGCTTCCTTTTTGTGGCCAGATTATTAACTTCTCTGGTCATCTAAGGTCCCTTTATCTTACCACCATTATCCCTCTTCCATACTGGAACATGTCAGTCCTGAATTCTAATCAGCTTGTCTTAAAACAACTACAATATCCAATAACAGTTGCTCCCAACGCACTTTCCCAGCCTCCAACCTATTAAAGCAGAGTAAAATTCAGAGAGTAGGACTAACTGGAATTTCAAAGACATTATGCAGACTCAAGGGACTGAATGGGTTCTTTTTATGCTTCATATTATGCGATTTGTGTTTAAATCGTTTTGTGGCCTTAGCCTAGTGACTCCTACAACTTCATCAAGCTCATTGCTCCTCTGCCTATGGCCTCTTATGAATCCCTCCTTTGACACTCTTTCCATTGCTGTCACAATTTTTGCTCATTTGCTCCTGTAATCTACAATCACAAATCACAACTTTGATTTTTAAATGATAAGATAAATTCCTTACTGAGATAAATCCACCCCTAATTGAAAGGCTACATTTATGGCCTCAGAAAAGAAACCCATGCCAATGCCTTAAATGAACATTAAAATATAAGCACATCATGATTTACATTATCTGGTCAATTCAAGCAGAATTCTTAATGGTTATTCCCATTTCATTTATTTGCTCTCGTGATATTTCTTGAGTTTCCAATTAATGCTCAATTGTATATTCTATATATTTGATCTTTTTGAGTCAAAAGCATCAGTATTTTCCCGAATTATGGACGCAGATGCAGAATCTGGAGAATCTTAGCAAATCATGCAGTATGTTTTGCGAAAAGGACAGGCGGTGTTTAGGGTCAGGAAAATTCAGCAGACTGAAGAAGTGTCCCATCCCAAAACATCATCTGACCATTTCCTTCCACAGATGCTGCTTGACCTGCTAAACTCCTCCACTAATCTGTTTGTTTTCCCCTAAATTATACTACATGTTGTTGTAATATGGCATTAAGGATAAGAAGGTCACAGAGCTGAATGAAATTTGGATGCATTGACATGAAGTGTTTTTAGTTTGCAACCTTCTGGTGCTGATCAACCAAACCATCCATGTCAGAGGGAACTTTTCATCTTGCTTCCACAGCAAAGTATACGTGGCCACAGCACCTCACCGTGTTCCTGTTCAAGCCAATGTTAAAAGCACCTTTGCACTGCACTAAGCTAACCAGGAATTCTCCCAGAATCCTATTCCATACTTCTCCCTTGTCCCACCACAACCATCAAAAAACTAAACAACATACCATTCCTCTAAAAGCTGATGATCGGGCTGTGATGCTCAAAATTTTGTAACCTGTGCCCTTCATTTTATAATTAATTAGTTTCATAAAACATAGAGGTGATTCCATGTGAAAAATACAAGTATTATATATCCCAACTTTGGATAAATGCAGATATAAAAGAACGCAGGATCACTGATGTGCCAGAAATCTTGAGGGATGTTAACTGAGAATGAAGTTACACACTTCTGCAGAGAAGTTTTGGGCTATCAAGGTTTCAAACCCAAAGCCAGGGATAATAGGTTCGGGAGTACATTTCTCTCTGCGGACTATCTTGGCAAGAAGTAATTTGCAAATATAAAGTAGCATTACTTTAAATTTGCTTTGAAGTTTTTTGCTAAAAATAGTCAAGGAAAATGCACCATACCATGTTTGCTTTCTTTCAGGAAAAGAAAGATAATGGTCCGGCACATGTTTTCTCTATTGATGAAACTCGAGCAAACACCATGGTGTGCACTAGACTTAAAGCAAAAAAAAATCTGGCACCAAATTATTTACATTGGCAACTATATAGAAATTTAAAGCAGCCAAAAAATTATTGCAAAAGCTACAATTCATAACTTTTCTTCATTCTATCCCTCTTGATAGATAACTGATTTAATTTCGGATTTTTTAAATATAAAGCAAGAAAT